>NC_133229.1:19999514-20299514 GCF_040436345.1 Pagrus major | reverse complement strand
TCGTCTGGCCTCTAAGTTATGGAGAGCTTTTGAAGTGGCTGGAGGAGCCAGTAAATTTAGTGGGCACCTTTGGGAGCCGGTTCAGTGGTGCAGTGACTGTACCTATATTTCATGTGTGCGTGTGCACGCGCCTGTGCGAGTATGCGTGTGTTTGAATGTGCACGTGTCCTGGCTGTGCCTCTGTTTCTGTGTGTGACACAAATGGGCTTAGATTTGGTGTGTGCACGTGCGCGTGTGTGTGTAAATGTTCGTGTGTCTCTCTATTTCATAGTCATGCTGATTTGTGGCCGTCTACATCGGGTTTCCCAGGACGCCGTAAATCTGGCTGGACAAACTGCATTAGAGATAGATATGCATGCACATGTAAGTTCATTCACACAGAATGAACTTGCATGAGGTCTGTGTATCATATGGTTGTAGGTACTGGGCCTTCTTTGACCATCTGTGGCTAATGTATCTGGGATCACTGATGCTGGTTGGCCTGATGCTTGGATATTGTTCTGCAAATTGAATATATGGCAGAGGCACTAAAATAAATGTCTTTTTTTTGTTTAAGTCTAGCAAATCAGTGATTTCAACCATTTAATACCCCACTTCTGCCTTTTTTCATGAGGAAAAAGTCCAACAGCAGTACACAGAAAAGCAAAGTTTACCATTTTACCTCAATTTGTAGAGCAAGGTGATAAACGCACCATATTTAAATTCTGCAGGAGTTTTTGTCTTTATTGCAACCCAACCGCCACAATGAATGTTCTCAATGTCAATTCTGCAAACCATGGATACGTTGAAACTTTGCACGTCTTTATGTTGGAACTTAACATTTCTTTAGGGTCAATTTAGAATTTTATGTTGTGACAACGCTGTGCTTATGCTAGATTTAGGCACAAAAATCAGGATTAGGCCACAAACACAACTGGACATGTGTAGTCACGTTCACCGACTTCCTTCCTCACTCTCCAATGAATCATCTGGTGTTTGATGTTTCCCCGGAAGTTATAGCAACAAGCGACAAAATAAAATGCACCATTACCTTGAATAAACCTAAGATTTCTGTGGGTTTAAACATTGTTGGAACATCTGGGATAATGTAAGTGTGCAACTCGACAAAATATATTACAAAGGTCAAGTCATTTTTATACATTTTAATGCGGATATCCTAACTGGTTAGTCCCAGAACTTGCTTTGTGGTTTGCAACATGAAAAGCATAACCTGTCGATTTTTTTTTGAGGTCAGCTTGGTCTGACTGGGCCCCCATCCCAGTTTAGACTGGTGACTTGATCCTCTCTTTAACCCCCCCCCCTTACCTCACATGGTCATACAGGAGTTGTAGCACCACCAAAACCTTCTGCCTCTCTTTCAAGACAGTAATACCGGAACTCCATATAGCTCTGAACACCACCGCCCACAACAGTGCTTTCAGTTTGGCGGCATCTCACTCCTACTGTACAGTAGCTACTGTTATTACTGTTAACGGAGACAAGCACTTGATAAACTGTTAAGTGACCAAGGTGTCCGATGAAGGTCTGTGAAGGCCCATCAACAACAACATGAAAGTTAAGCAACCCAACACCCTTCAGTGACAGAGGATCCCAGGTCAGTTCTAGGATCATGTTTCTAATGATAATGGGTTGGGAATGGCGATGTCCATTCACAGAAATGAAATCAAAAGAGGTTTGCATTTAATCCAGAATCATGCAGCTTCATATGAAAAAAAAAGTTACTGTATCCTTTCAGCCAAGAAGTTTTTGTATTTGAAAGCATTGTCCAAGCTACAGCCACACACGGTCGCTTACACTATATGTAGCAAACTACATCACTCTCCCTCAACAGGAACTTAGCAAGGAAAGAATCATTGTTGTATTCAACTGATCATTTGACCTTCCGATTTCTTGTAACAGCTCATCCAACCTGGCACCCAAACTCAGTTATGTACATTCACCAGATCCACGAGTCACCTACTGCACTGCATGACCCAAAACCAAGTCCCACTCCTCCATCCTCCATAACGATGACCCTCTGAGTGTTCTGCCCATCGCCTCCTCATTCATTTGTCTTCCTACAAGATCCATGATATCGTAATATAATCATACATGTAAGCCGGCAACCCAGTCGCCAGACTGAAATATGGCATATAAAATGGCATTTTACATTTCTGCAAACTTTGGATACATTAAATTTGTATGATTTCTATGTATCATGTCTTATCACATTCAGATTACATTTGTATATGAGCTGATGAGATGTCAGGACATTTTCCAGCTGTGTTGGTGGCAACAAAAATGGTTAGTTTTGATGAGACGTCAGAACAATTTGCAGTTCAAAACATTGTATTTTAATGAGAACATCAGGACACTTCCCCTTAGCGAAAACATGATCTTATGCTCACCCTAACCAAGTAGTTGTTGTGCCTAAACCTAACCTGACCATAAGCACAGTGTTGTCATAACATAAAGTCAAGTTTCAACATACCTGTGGTTTGCATAAACGTACATTGCCAACATTTATTCTAGCAACTGGGTTGAATATTCCTGATTTTAAGCAATGATGGGACTGTGTTATACAACTATTTCCATTCCCTCCCTCCAATCATCTGTTGCATCCCAGTCTACTAATAATGATATTACAAAGCATTTAAAATAATTCGAAGCGAATGCATTCGAAGTTAGAGGGAAAAGCTGTAGACACAAAGATATGATTCAGCAGGAGGAAATGAATAGTTATTTTTATAAACCTTCTCTCTCTGTCTCTTTCTGCTACTGTCTGTCTTTTTCTTCCCCTCCTCCCTACATCTCTCTCTCTCTCTCTCTCTCTCTCTTTCTTTCTTCCTCGCTCTCTCAGTTTTCCTAGACACCTGTGCAGGTCTAGTGTTTCAGCCGAGTCCCTGAAAAATAAATGTGGAGCTCCAATCTCTTAATCCACTCGGCTCCGTGCAGCCACGTCACATGACACCGCCACGGCCGTCCTGATGCCCAGACAACATCGGAGGGAGAGATTGTTTTGTCTGTCTGTGTGTGTGTGTGTGTGTGTGTCTTTGAGGCAGAGAGAGCCAAAGAAAGAGAAAGCAAAAAGAAAGTGCATGAGTGTTTGCATGTTAGCCAGTTTACATGTGTCTGTTGTAAACTGACTAAACTCTCAGTGTCTGCATACTGCATGTAGAAGAGGAAGTGAAATTGGGAAAGGGGAGTCAGACTAATCTTTTTTCATTCAAATCAAGGTCCGTGGTCCACATAGTGTGTGTGTGTGTGTGTGTGTGTGTGTGTGTGTGTGTGTGTGTGTGTGTGTGTGTGTGTGTTTTGGGATGATACCCTATCCACAGCAATCAGTCTGACCTCCACTCTGGAGTGAACTGCTCTCAATGATTAATGGATCTGCCTCCGTGCTCGGTCGCCAAGGCAACCCGAAACCTGATAGCCCTCAGGAATTCGCTAGCTCGCCCTCAAAGTTAGGCCGTGAGTGTGTGTGTGTGTGTGTGTGTGTGTATTACTAGGCTGTGGGTGGGAGACAGAGTGAAGCTAAATGTGACTCTTTGGAAAGATGGAGTTGGTTGTGGTAAAGGTGGGAGAGGAGGGAGAGAGGTCCAATTCAGTCAATAAAACAGGGCGAAGAGAATTTTACATTAAACACTACATATGCTGGTCCTGAGTTTAATAAGTATTAATTATTAAAACGGGCTCTGAACAAGCCTACTGAAGTGATTTGTGGTTTAAATCAGCATTATTCGCAGGTCAGTGCTCTATATTTCATGTCAATTGATCATATGCATTTCAATGGTGACTATGTCCCTGTGTGTAGAAGCTTCTCTGAGACCCTTCATCCATTAGAACCTGGGGATGAGTAAATCCATGTTAACAAGATGGCAGCTCTTGAGTTCAAGTGCTACAGCCAGCTTGTGGACTGTGGGCTTGACAGACCAACTTAACACTACAATGTTATTTTCAAGAGGCCACTTAACACCTTATTGATCTGAAGACCAGGGGGGCTCATTAGATGAAGACTAGGAGTTAGTGTGGCTAGGAGTTGGGGCCAATGGACTAATGCTAATATAGATCAGTTTCACTTTTTAACCCCTTGAGTCGGCAAAGGGTCAGTTTCTGCATTGGACCTAAAAGTGGGAACACAAATCGGCTCAGCTGTGGTTAAAGTGAGGTGATTATAGCCACGGATCTTGTTTTTGGTCTAAAGGTCTTCATGCATATGATGTTTTTGAGCTTCTCATTGTCCTTAAGTTTGATTTTTTGTTGCACATAGGCTTTTGCAGAGGATATGCCGTAATACCTATGCCATGTGCACTGGTGTGTCTGCGTTGCTGGTGGTAATGATACAGTGGATTGCCTGCTGTAATTTCCCTGGTAAATACACTGACCTCTTCGGCTCACAGCTGTGTCTCTGGGCTAGACAGAGTGGACAGGCTGAGTGTCCGCTGGGAGGGCTGCCCCTCCATACACACCAAACTTGACGCAAGACGTTACTTGGTCTTGGCAAGAGAACATTAGCCAACTGGCTGCTTGTGGAGGGGCAGCCTGACCTTCAGACATCTGGCCTGTCCACTCTTTCTGGCCCAGAAACACTCCAGCAGGGAAGGATGGCTTCAGTGGAGGAGTGTAACCCGAGAAGAGCAGCAGTGTGTTTACTGGGGAAACTTTTGGTCCCAATCCCCTGCATTAGCAATGCTGCTAAGCACCAGAGGAGAAGCCGCAAATGTGATGCTACCAAGCGGACCAATCATAACGTGCAGTTACGTACAGTTAGTTTCTGTGGAGGTGCACATCAGGCTACGCAGAGCCAATGCTGTAGGTACAGTGTTGATTCAACACAGGCAAAAATCAAGCTTTAGGCTGTTAAACTGCCCATCTCTTCAGGAGCTGATTATCTTTGCTGCACTGGCTGTCACGTTCAAGTTGTATTTGACTAAGGGCAGAATGTAAGCGTGTGTGTGTGTGTGTGTTTGTGTGGATATCTTGTATCAGAGCCATTGTGATGAATGAAGGATGAATCGCTAGCAGGAAACCACACGGACAGCACGCTCAAACTCTCTGCACTGTCCCTACCATGGACGGAAATACCATCCCTCTGTGTGTGTGTGTGTGTGTGTGTGTGTGTGTGTGTGTGTGTGCGTGTGTGTGTGTGTGTGTGTGTGGGAGAGGGAGAGAGAGACACAGAGAGAGAAGGTACTTGACAAACAACATGCAGATCTTTGTATAATTGTATGGAAATACTGTAACTAGCACTCTTAGTTTCAAGTAATCGCAGGTGTTTCTCTGACTTTTGTCTCTCTGTGTTGAAACCACTGCATGCCTCTGAATAAAACTTTGTGACTTCCTCTTTGTTCGTCTTCATAAAACTTACCTCACTATCAAGAACTTGTAATGAAACACAGAATATGTGCAATTTCTCTACAGAATTAGCATTTTGACTCAGGGAAAGAATCAATTTGCAAGAACAAAGAAATTATGTAATTTACATGGTAATACTTCAGATGAAATAAGCTTCTCTTGTCTGTACACAAGTCACATCTCTGTGGTTATTAAATCTGGGGGATTATAAAGTATGCATACTTTTTTCATAAAAATCAACAAGCTAACCAAAGCCGTGTGATATTAGTAAAACTATCAGGAGTCCAAACATGATCGAGATGAATGTGTTTTTACTGACAGATACTGATCAGACAGTGGTGGTGTTCATGTTTAAATGTGTGCATGTGAGAGTGTGTGTGTTTATGTGTTTGTATGTCACTGTCTGGGTCTATGTGTGTATGTGCTGAGTGACGGACGCAGCGGGGGTATCTGTGACACTGTGTCAGGCATGTAAACCCAGCCTGACCTGGTCTGCTATGGCCCTCCAGGTCCCTCAGCGCACAGACACACACACACACACACACACACACACACAATGCTCTTGTTTCTGTGTTCCTGGCGAAGCTTCCTGCGTTCTCACACTAGTTGAGACTATTTGACAGGCCGCTGCTCGGCTCAATAGGATGCTGCGGTTAGTGTAACTTGTATTAATTCTTCTCTAAAGAGACAAGTTATTGCAGAATGATTTGTAGAAAGATTTTCTCACAGCACTACAATGCTAAAACTTGGCCATATGGAATTTCTTAAAATGTTTGCTATGACTTGACGCAGGCCGTTACTCACTTACTGTCAGAACTTGTATCAGATGATGCGTTGTCTGGCAGCCTAAAATGTAGTTGATTACTTATCTGCATTTAGGTAGAAGAGCTTCATATTTATCACAACCTGGCGACAGGTAAATAGCCAACCATTTCCTGACAACACTATACCAACAAGTACAACAAACATCCAACATTCACCTCTTCAGAAATATGCAAGATTAGTCTAATATACAAGCTTTAGCATGCATCACTTGAAATCATTTATTTTGTGGAAGGTCTGAGCAGTCAGATTAAGTAGAGCTAAGTTACATGTAGATCATATCAAGTCTGTATGCCTGTAGAACCTGAAATAGGCCCGATGATTAAGGTGTGAAATGAACCAGACATCTACCAGAGCTGGCAATTTATTATTTATACAAGCTTAAACGTAAAGCAAAATTCACTCGAAGGACCAGAAGTTAAAATCCACTCACAGTGAATTGACAACACACTGAATTGCTTCAGTCACATCCATGTTCTATTCATAAAATATGCATTTAATATAAATGTGGTATACATACAATTTATTTTATTATGTGTGATACTAAAAGCTCTTTGATTGTGCTTGTCTACTGGAAACAATATTGTCAATGATGGTCTCATTATGTAAAAAAATAAATCAAGAAAAGTAATTAATTATCAGATATCTGAACAATCCCAATCCTCTTTTCTATTCTTAAATGATATCCGATTGTTAAAAACCTTTAAATTCACTCACTCACCTGATGTGTTCCCAATCCCTGCTTTTTCCTTTTTTTTATGTTTTGTTTGTCCGTCTTGTTTATAATGCTTATTGTTGTTTGTTTTTTTCTGTTTTTTCTTTTTTGTTTCTGTTGTTGTTTTTATTTGCTTGTTTTTTGCTGTTACTTATCTATCTGTTACTTATCGTGTTTTTGTATTTGTTAGTATGTCCATCCTATCATGTGTATGACGATTTGGTGAATAAAGGGTTAAAAAACCAAACAAACTATGAAGCCTCTTTAAATGATTATTTCTTCTTTCAACATGAAATATATTTTGTTTCTTTCACCATGTCAGCACTGAGTGAATTAAATAATAGACAGTGTCAGCACTGACAGTGTTCAGTGCTGACAATGTGCAGGAATTTAACATTTTTCTTTAAAATAAAATATATTTCAATGTGAGTTTAGAAATTCCTATTACAGATTAAGGCTCTAATAGCAATTTGTAAGTCAGACATCCCCATATTGGAGACACCTTCAATACCCATAATGTCAAACAGTATAAAGAAATATGGTCTGAAGTTAACATGTAAGATTACAAATGAAAGTTATGTTGATGTACAATGGAAACAGAGGAATCACACTCATATAGCACAGGTGTATATTTTGTTTAGTTTATTTCATTTACTGTGGTGTACAGGTGGATTCTATACAGTTTGCAAGATTTAGCTCCAACATCTAGCATCTGTAAAACTTGCAGTGCACCACAAATTAGAAAAGTTATTGATGTCTGAGTAAATGACCTCCGTATGTCCACGAAAAATAAACACTGCCAGTAGTGCTGAATTATTGGCACGAGTTTGCACATCAAAAAAAACAATTCGATTTTTGTCTTCTAACATTCAAATGCATGATTTATGAGTGTGACACTTCAGGTAGGCACGTCAGTAAACCGCAGAAATTCAACCTTATATATGTATACGGGTGCTGGTACAGTATAGTAGTGACTGTGTGCGTGTATGCAAATGTGTGCGCCGTATTTGCATGTACCTATTAACAAACCAGAGTCAGATGAAGTTCAAGTGGACATGCTGTACAGTATTTCCAGCCAGTGAGGCCAAAGCAGCAACGAGGTTAAACCGTAGTGGAACATCTGACCCGTCCTCTCATGTGAAATAAAGACACATGTGTGTCTCTATCCAGGAAAGTGTTGAGAAAGTCCAGTGAAATGTTTGTGCGTACAAGTGTAACTGTTTACATATGACATGATGATTTTTTTGTGACATTGAAGTGAAGGTCTCGGGCCATTTTACAGTGAACTTATATTAACAATAATAACTAATAATCCCTGTATTTGTGTGTTGCCATAACAAAAGCAACAGACAGAGAATAGGTGAGGGAAAAGAGGAGCAGGAGGTACAGAGAGAGAATGAACTGCATCTGTGAACATTCAGTGTGGGTTCATATCCATGTGTACGTGAATACCAGAAAAAAAAGAAGACATGAAACTCAGATTATCTGTCACAGCTCACTTTGACCGCATGACAAAGAGCCCCAGCCAATCAATGATTGGTCCTGTCATTTGTCGATGAATGCCAGACTGATATTTAGTTCAGTGGTTTTAAGTTTAACTCGGTCTGTCAGCCTGTCTTTCACACTCTGAGTCCTGATGAGCGGCTGAAATTAGTCATAATCATAACACTGACGTCTCTGTCTCCTACAGCTATGACACCACAGCGCTGTGTCCTCCCAGTTTAACGGTGTCGTGTATTTATGTCAGTGTATACTTTGTGGCATTTTGGCCATACATAGATGTCTGTGGGTGCATACACTTCAGCGATGTGCACACACTCTTAAAGGGGAAGGGGCAAAAATGAATGAGAAGCACCTCTTTCATCTCTAGGGTTAGCGCCAATTTGCCTTAAAGGATGAGTCTGATATGTTGTATATATGTCATGTATTTTTTCTTAACTTACACCATGACCAAGGAAGAACAAGGAATTATTTGGTATTACCAGTTTATCCAAAGCCTGCTAGAGCTGATTCCTCTGTTATTGAAATTGTCATTATTGCTTGTAAGCACATCAGTTAGCCAAACATTTGCACTGGGTGACTCGTCCCTTAATCATGATTGACATAAGCATTGTAGTTTGTGAGTCCCATACAAAATCCACACATAATACTCTGGCACAGATATTGTTATAAATACAAAGTGTAAACCCAGTGACGTCAGCTGTTGGTTTGTGGAATACTGTTTTATAACCTCATGTTTGGCTTTATTGCCATGTTGGGTTTTTAGAGCCAAACGTGACCATATTTGGACAAGAGGGTGGAGCTGTGGTCGATAACCTGATTGGATCTGACTGAGACACACCTTGGTACGAACAATCACAAGGTAGCCACACTCTAAAGCAGTGGTTCCCAAACTTCTCCTGCAGGGCCCCCCTTTTTTGTAGATAACAATATTTAAAAATATTTTAGAAAATAGTCCCCAACAAGTGCGTCATTTATTCCTTAAAACTAGCAACCAGCTGTTGTAGTAAATTATTTAAGCTTTTAAAAAAATCTAACTACTGTATGTATATGTGACCCCTTTTTAAACTTCCGGGAGAATTAATGAACTTGGAGTATCACCGACAGGCTGGGGAAGTCATAAAAGTATCAATAGATTTTTTTTTTTTCATGGGATATGTTTCACAATGACAAAAATTCAAAATAGAGAACTCACAGCGTCACTTGAGATACCCAAATTGACATTTTAGCCAACCACAAGTGCACTCTTGCAAAGTCAAGGGAGTCATTTGGACCATTTAAAGGACCTTTATTAGTGAGCCTGCACCAAAAAAGTACTGAAAGGTCCATTCACAGTGCAGACAGATCCTTGATGAATAAAGGTTTTCTAAAATGATCAATTTGGTTTTTAGAATAAAAAAAGGCAAGGGTACCAGCTAACCCTAGTGTATGCACATTGTTGTTTCTGTGTATGCATTTCAATTGTGTTGACAGTACCACCTTTAAAAATATGGAAAATCATGGGTTAATATGTCTGCATTCATGCACATGTGTATCCTTGCATGTGTGTATGATGAGAAGCCTGACAAAATGAAAGGCGGTGAGCGGAGTAGGGTTCAGTACAGGCCAGACCTCTCGCCCTAATCAGGTTACATGATTAATGAGGGGGGGAAATGGGCTCATGTTGTATTAAGAAAATGTGTGTTTGAACCCAAAGCGGCGGGTATCAGCAGCCTAATGCATCAGCCATCGACTGGACACCTGAGATCCACGGTCTGCTGCGCTGTTAGCTCGGTCCCAGCGGAGAGACGCTGCATCGATTCTCCTAAAACTCCCTCTCATTCACTCACTTTCTTCCTGTTTCTATTTTTCCCCCCTTTTCTTATTTTTCTCATGTTATCCTTTATGTCCTTCAATGCATATCTTTCAATTCTTTCACACCTCCTTTCATTTCATTTAATTACCCCCTCTCCTGCCTCTCTTTTCACTCGGATCCTCAATCTGTCTTCCTCCTCTTTCCTTTTCTCCACTGCCCAGCAGCCTCACTCGGTTTCCACACACTGCACAATAGCATCAGTGTTTTCTGTGTCTGTTTTTTGCCTCTGTGTGATTTAGGTTCATTTCTGGCATTAGAGCGATGGCCAACACTCAACCCTCGCAACACAAACATTGAACAGTCATTTAATCGCTGTGACTCGTGGCACCACAGACTCGTCTGATATATTAGCGAGCGCTGCCTCATCCAATAAAGACTACGTCCACTGAGCGAGCGTGTGAAACAAACTGTAGCAGCAAAAACACCACTTTCTGGCCCGCGCTCCACGACAAGACAAAGGTTTATTCATTATTCATGTCCCCAAGTTTCCACTAAAAAAATAGTTTTAAGAAATCATTCGACCGTTTTTATGGTAAAACAAGATTTACTTTGTAACTGCAGTTTTACCTCAGCAAATAACATTGACAGGCACATTTGGACTAGCTGAGTGAAAGTAGCTGTTGTGTAGCCAATTAGACGGCATCTGCGGTTCTTTGAAGCCGACTGTATCTTGACACTCTCAGGGGAGGTGAGTTGTTATGTGCACAGTAGCTGTAGCGCATGCAGGAGCTGAAGAGTGATTAGTCTGGATTCAAACACTAACATGGCCAAACCAGACCTCAACTCATTCCTCCTAAAACAATAGTTCTATCTTATCAACGGCAGTGAGTGTGGTGCACTAAATTGCAGTGTTGCGTTAATATGTTTTGGTTGCGTTGCTTGTTAAAGTGGCTGCTGAGTTTATTACAGTGACGAGTAGTGGCTGTGGTAAGCAAAAGGCCAAAGGGTCACAGGGTCCACAGTAGCAAAAAGTGCTCTTTTGGCAGCATCAGGTGTGTTTCCTCACCGTGTTTAGCAATATAAACAGTGAGAAATATGGATTGAAATCAGGATACAAAGATGTTGTGTGACACGGACAAAGTTGAATTTTTCCTCCCCATGGTGTAATTTTCTCGGAGTTTACTCCCACGTGAGCGAGCCAGATTTATGAATAATCAGAGTGCAGCCTGTGTTTGCTCTCCTCAACTGAACCATCATCTCCAATGAGATAGTTTACTCTGAAAAGTTCAGTTACTGACTCGCACAAAGGAGGAGTATAAGGCGTTCATTAAAACAAAATAACCCGCGGGCTCAGAGAATCAAAGCAATAAAGCGGACTGGATAAATAAATAAATGAATGAAATGAAGATCGTGGAATCAAGTCAAAGAGATGGCGAGGAGACCACAAGAAACCCTTGAGATATGGAAACAAACCTGCAATATATAGACAAACGATTAGCGTACCATGTCATCAGTAAAGATGGCTCATTGTTGCAGCGCTGCACCCTGGTGCACACACACACACTCCCACTCGCACTACGGATTCTGCAAAGACAGCAAGGAAAATATCTGTGTTTTGAAAGTATTACCAGTCATATTTTCATATTTCTTTCCCCCCGCTGTTATAATTTTCTCCCCTGTCAAACAAATCAAAACGCCAAGACCGAGCGGAGGCTGAGGGAGCGGCTCAGATTTTCCACTGTCAGGTTCACAGACGCACTGCTCTTACAAACAGGCTCTGTGAGAGGAGACATGACCTGTGTGTGTGTTTGTGGATCTGTGCACTGTGACTGTATGTGTGTGTATGCAGGCATGTGTGTATGTGTTTAAGATGGCAGTGTGTTGATTTTCAGGTCAATGAGAACAGTACAGCCATCATACACATGCAAATATATAATTCTTACTCTTTATTTTAATTATTATTAAATTGATATTTTCAACTTTAAAAGTTTGGGAATAGTTCCTCGGCCAAATTACAGTTCACAATTTTACTATCCTGATTCAAATCAATTGAAATTCAATTTCATGTTCAGTGTAATTACTTCCATTCTACGATAGCAGGCAGTGGTGGAGGAAGTATTCAGATCCTTTACTGAAGTACAGTGCTGTTAAAAGTACCCAAAAGTCACATTTGAGTAAAAGTAAAGATATTGTGTTAAAAATATTACTTTGATAAAAGTGAAAGTCAAACTTACGAGTAGAATTTGAGTTAAATTCCTAAAGTATGTTATATTAACTGTACTCAAGCATTAAAGGTAATTTTCAGGCATTAAATGTACTTCTGTATTTAAAGTACAATTAAAAATAAATTATACATATATTAACATGTATGTATGTACTGCACTGTATACTATGGGTTGACTAATTATTGGCCAGGCGGATTATCGGATCCGATAATCGTCATCATTTTTGATGAGTGTTTTTTATTCAACTGTGTTAAATTGATTAAAAATTGTGCTACTTTGGCTCTGATGCAGCATGTAATCTGCAAAGTAACTAGCGACAAAAGTTTTTAATTAAGTATAGTGAGTAAAAATAAAAAATGTTTCCCTCCAAAATGTAGTGAAAGTACAAGTACCTCGAAACTTAAGTACTTAAGTACAGGACTTGAGTAGATGTACTTAGTTACATTCCATCACTGCTGAAGTACTAATACCAAACTGTGAAAATACTCCACTATAAGTAAAAATCTTGCATTCAAAACCTTAGTTCACTTGTAATTATGTAAGTATTGTTAGAAAAATGTAGTTAAAGTATCCACGTTAAAGTACTCATTACACAGACACTGTCAGCGTTACTGTTGTAAATATGACCATATGTTTATAGCATCGCTGTCCTGTGAGAACCACATATCTCTAGTCAACTTTACATAAGTTCAGAAAACAGCTTGTTTTCAGCTTTGTGACTATGTATTTTCCAGCCAATCCACAAGGGTTTTTAAGTAGTTTATTTAGCTTAAGAAGTAGGACAATTTTCTCAACCCGTGAGGATCACTTAATAACCAAATCTGGATATGCATGGTTTCTACTGGACAGAACGGGTATGGAAACTAGTGAACTGAAAATATAATAGTCGGTAAGGCTGTCAGACAGATAAAGTGGAGTTAAAAGTATAATATCTGCCTCTGAGATGTTGGAGCAGAAGTATGAAGTTGCATAAGAATGGAAATATAAGTAAAATAATAAGTAAAGTACAAGTACCTTGACATTGTGCTTCAGATCCTACCACCACTGCTACTGTCAATGGTGAATATTCTGTACTGTAGATTGACACTGACTTCTTCTCAGAGGTCATGATTAATGCTCAGTGTAACGCTGCGTGAGTGTTTGTATGATTTGGGAGAAATGTAGTTTAGATTTCATGACAAGTGATTGTGTCTGGGCTGCAGATGTTTAACTACTTCGATATCAGAGCTCACATTTTATCCTGAGCGGACCTTTTTCAATCCGTTCAGTCACTGCAAAGAGGATGTCTTCATTCACGGATGTGGGCATGAAATATTTAACACGTAGATTTAAGATTTAAACTGAAACAATATACAAGAATGAATAAGTCTGGATTTTTAAAAATGCTTAAGATTGTAACTCTTTACTGTTAATAAAAGAATTAATTAAATCCTCTACACTGTATTGACGCTTTCTTCCACAAGCCATCTGCCACGCTACGCTGAAACTAAATATATCATGGCAAAAAAACTGGGATGATGAAGCAAGAGTCCATTTCATCTCCCAAACAGGATGGCCAGGCGATCCGCTGCCTTCTGGTTACATTTCCCCTCAGAGCGCCATCCGTCATCAAAAGGTCAGGGGTCGGGAGATTCATCAAAACAGTTTGTGCAGCGTGAGGTACACAAAGGAGCCTCTCAGGATTAGAGATGGCCTGCTGTGTTTATGGCTGTCTACATTAAAACCGATCCCATCATCACACGGGCCTGCGTGGTGTGAACTCATCAACCATTCCAATGGGCTGACATGGCAAACCATCACATGCACAGCTCTGTTACTGCACTCCGTCCTTCTGCAGCCTCGCACACACACACCAGAGGGAAATAGTAATTGAGATGTACTTTTTTTTGTTTCGCTTTTGAATACTGCTACTTTTCTGAGTGTTACTAGAGAGAGGCAGAGCTGAAGACAATGGTAGAAAGTGACTAAACACATTAACTGTACACACAATTCGCTCCACTGAATTTATCTGACAACTTTAAAAGGTTCAATATGTGAGAGTTTTGGTTTAAAACATTCAAAAATTAACTAATAACAGGTTTGATGTTTTGTCAAAGACATTTATGTATCGTGTTGCAGACTGAAGTTAGCATGCTAACCACCTAGCCCCTCCTCCTCCCAGCGATCCAAAGCTCCTGTGCTACCGGTGCAAACACCAACACTCCCCTGTCAGTCCAGCTATAGCTGCACGGCTAACCGAGATAACTAGCTAACCACAGATACAGTCATGGATGCAGTTAGTGGTTGCCGTGGTGATATGCTGCTCCCTATTTGTTTGGAGTACGACTTCAACAGGCAGCAAATTCTTACATATTGGACCTGTAATTAATAGTTACCTTACATATCGAGATTTTATCTATAAAACATTTGCTCAGTTTATAAAATATGATGCACTGGTATAGATTAAACTACCCAGTACTTTTCACCAGCTACATAATGTTACTCTGACAGGGGTCATTTTGGTGCCTGATGAGTACTTCTACTTTTGATACCTTGAATACATTTGCTGCTAATACGTTTGTACTTCTACTTCTGTAATATCTTCAACACACTTGCAGTGGATTGTACCCTGATTTATTGCTACTTCTACTGGAGTAAAAGATGTGAATGCTTCTTACAACAGTGGCTAAAGATAAATGAGATTTATTAAAGTGTAATCAGGTAACTCAGGACCTCATTAAAGAGAAAATCACTTCACTCTACAGTTCCAATTTTTGGACACTAAAAAACTCAAAAAATGAGCGCTTCAATTGAGCTGTTAAAACTTTCCTGATACTCTTTTGCTTTGAAATATCTTGCGGAGAAGTTGTTGTCTTTGTTTACAAGACTTCAAAACTCTTTCCGCTTCTCTCTCAACAGGACAAAGACAAAGAACTCAAAATTTACATATTTACATTATTGCAAACCCATCTCTATTTACTGTGGCTGAAATGGCGGAAAAGCACACAAAAATGCGCAAATCCCACTTGTGTATATCCTGTGTTATCATCAAAGTCAATGCAGCAGTTGCCCAGAATATCTAGTCACATGGTACTCATCCACATACTGTAGATGATGCCTATTGTGTTTGACATGCGTTGATTGCTAGACAGCCAGCGTGGAAGAAGAACTCGCCCCAAGCATCCGAGTGGCCTATTTAGAACATTATTTTGGTTTTCATATTTTCTTTAATATCATGTCTGTCCGGGCTTGTACAGCAAAGTCTACAGTGAGACTTACCAAAACTATCTCCATGATGAATTTGTGACAAGCTATAGTTTACTTCACATGCCGCTCAGCAGTGAAAAATCTTTCATTGACAAAATGGAGTCCATATATCTCTCTGTGTGTCTATTTCTCTCCGTGTTCCTGCCTATAACGATCGTGCCGGCTCCATTAGCCGATGTTTGGACACCTGTAGGCGCTCGGGACTCGACGAGAAGGGCTGTCAACGAGGGGCTTTGGTAAATCGAGAGATTATCCAAACAGTGGGACACTAGCTAATAAAAACAAGCCCCCCGTTCACTGCATTAGCGCTGCATTAGTGTAGAGGGGACGGAGAACGAGGACCCGGGGGTCTGAGTGATGCACGGTCCAAAGCTGTTAAAGGGATCTTCTGTAAATTATTAGTGATTTATTACAGGCTGTATTTATTAGAATAGTTATTTGAGTGTTTCCTTGTTTGAGGAAGGTGAGGAGGGGTGTGCAGTTGTGAGATAGAGACATTTGTAGGACTGGAAAGGCAAAACATAAGATGAATTCCATATATTCAGAAAAAAATCCTAATTTATCAAATTGTTAATGAGCTGATTTATGAGGGTATGAGAAATTTATGGTTGAAGAGGAATGTAAAAAAGGTTGTCAATATTGCAATTCATAACATATCTATGTCTCATAAATGGGCACTATGTAGTTTTGGAGAAGAAATTCAAACTCAGAATTTTAATATTCACAATATTAATGAGGCAATAATACAAACTCAGACATATTTATTTTATTCCATAAGTGAATAAACAAGCTGTTCTCAGAGGAAAATAAGGTCACAGAAAACTGTTTGAAGCTAGAAAGGTGGCGGGGTCCGCCAAATATAAACAAAGTAAAATGAAGTTGTGTTGTCCTTTAAGGTCAGTTTGTTTATTAGATGATTCAGTCATGAAAACAAAGAGAGTTTGTTTATTATGTTTGATTAGTCACAAAAAAAATCAGTCACTGAAGATCTTTCTCTTCAGATTAAAATGTCTTCCCCAAAACTACATAATGCACCTTTAAACTATTAAATTAATCTAACTTTAATACTTGCAAAAGTTTTAAAAGGTAGTTCCCATATGTTCAGACTCATATAATTTTCTGCCGAATCGATAAACCCATATCATATTTTTAAGTTTATTTTTGCAAATCTAAAAATGTAGTTGAAACTGCTTCAGACAAATGATACATATCTGTATTTCCCTGATGCATAAAGTATTTTAAATCTCTCTTAACCACCCAGCCATATCTCATTCCAAAAAAAAAAAGAAAAGAGAAAAAAAGTCTTCGAGAGCAAGTAACAAAGCAATAATTAGGAAGCAGCTTGTTTTACAGTCGGCTGAGTTTTCAGTGAGAGTCAGTGTGCTGTTGGAGAATACAGTGAGCACAGTATATCCTCTGCCGCCTCACTCAGGGTGTGTACGCCGGTCATGGGCATAAACTTCAATTTCTGGCCATGACATTTATTAACTCCTACAAATACGACAGCTGCTGTTTTTTTTTTGTTTTTTTAAATTTTTTTTTCTCAAGGCACGGAAAATGAAATCATCTAATTTCCTCCACATAACCTTGGAGTTTTTGTGAAGTTTCTCAGGGTGAATTAAGGGAAAGGTTTCAATGCATTAAATCATTTATTTACACAGTGAAATGCCTCCTTTTCCACAGGCGACTAACATGGCGTAGGTGCCTTAACACACTGTAATCCATTTATACAGTCGGTTAATATATGGGCAAGGGGTTAAGGGTTTAATTTAAAGCAAATTAGATTGGCTAAAATAAATCTGCTTCATGTTACTGACTAATGCGAGGTTCTCGCTGTCTTATACTTTTTGAGAGCTCATAAAATGTCTCCAAAATAAATTCATTACATAAATATTCATTTGTTTATTTAAACATTTGCAAATAATAACTTTGCATATATTGTATGAGCAGCTTTAATGCCAATAAAGTGAGACAGCGTAATGCCATTAGGGTACAATAGCGGGTCTCTGAGGTGGTAAGGACACTGCTGGCAATAACACTCGCAGAGAGGGAATTTGCCTTTTATTAAAAACTGCTTTGGTGACTGGGAGTAAATTCATTATCTGACTCTATTAGCTCAGCAGAGTGGGAATAAACTACTGAGGAGGTAGCACGAAAAACGCCTCAGGCAAATGTGTTTGTGAGCTCGGTGTATGTGTGTGTCTTGTTTTTTATTATGGCTCATAAACAACAGAGAGTCTCTTTAGATTGACTGCTATCAGTTACCTCAGCAGTGGCTTTGCTTTCACCTCTTTCAAAGCGTAGACGAAAACTACAGGATCATCCTTTAAAGGCAGATTTATGGTGATAAAATGGGAAGAAAATCGATGCATCGCAGTCATAAATAACTGATCTGATCATAAAAGCTGTAAATTTTGAAGACAGAACGTTTGTTCCTTACCACAAACAGTGGATGTGATACTAAAATATGAGTGTATCTTGTCTTCTGTGTTGTCTACAGTTACACAAACCATATGTTGCATACAGTGTGGCCTCAGCGATCATTTATCATAAATACATATACAGTCGTTTATATCGGGGGGAAACAGGCAATCCTCGGCTCATCTTCTCCATCCTCCCATCCTGCTTGGATTTACAGCCCCTGTACATCCACTCATCTCCCACCACTTCACCCAGCTCTGCCTCTACCAGCCTGTTTCTCCTTATAGCCCATAATAATCCCCCAAAAAGCCTCTCTGGGTCTGCATTTTTCTCAACTCTCAGAGCAGAAAACACAATGGCAGCTCAGCGAGAAGTACAGACAAGCGGAGGAGATCAGTCAGTTTGATGAATACACACACATCTGTAGCAGATTTCCTCTGCAGATAAATTGAACACTTACTGTTTTGCAGGGTTTTTTCTTTCACATATTTCCCCACTGCTGCGAGTTAAATATGTATCTGAAAGGCTACTTTTGGACTGTATTGTTTGAGAATGAAATGATGTTAGACTTGATGCATATTAACAAAGAAACTAAGTCAGTTCTGACATCTAAAGTACACATCTCATTTGAATCTCCTTGTGGAAACTGTGTTGAAGGTGTTGACACTCATCCTCATAATCTTTGGCTTGTAATAACACGGATCGAGGAAGTGAAACTTAGAGAACTGCCGTTACAGTCAAGTTCCAAGTAAATGCTAACAATCCATGTAAATGTAAACTAAAAGTCATCACGCTTTTAACAGGATGCTTGTCAGGTTGAGTTTGTTTTGTCCTGCAGTCCTTATCTCTAAAAATCAGGAACTATTATCCGTCTATATCCATTTATTTTGGATAACTTTTATTCTCTTTTGCACAGAAATAAGTCCTGACTGTCATTTTAATGTCTATTTTATTCTTAGTAATTATGTTAATCTATCTTACTGCTACTGTTATCTTATATTTTGCACTATTCAGCTCATGAAGATACTTCGCTGTTTCATTATTTTACACAATAACAAAAAAGACTTGAATCTTGACTCTTCAATGAGGCATCACAATGCTTTATTTGACTTCATCAACACGTCTCCTCTTTGCTACTTAACCCAGTTTTTCTCCTTTTCTGTGACTGCGCTGCGGAGACTGAAGGTGAATAATTTGTTGGTGTGGCGGTGACAGTGGAGGTAGAAGCCTACAGGGGTTTAGGGACCAGACTGTGTGGGCATATCAGGTTGCAGTATTGACCTGAGGCCTGGCTTGACTTGTAAGAGAGAGCTCCGAATGAGAAGGAAATCCATGAAATGAAGAAAAATCAGTGGGTGTGTGAGAGGAGGACAGAGAGGAACAGAGAGAAAAAGAAAACGTGAAAATATCTGAAATGTATTCTTTATATTTAAGTGATTCAATCATGAGGTAAGCATATTGGATGTGCCTATTTACTGTAATAAAAATGGAGCTAAACAGCAGTTTTATTTAAAGTTTTAGGAAAACAATGGAGTAAAAAGTGCCCATCAAACATCAGCAGCACTTTATGATAGCCAAGATAGGAATAAATGCCCAACAATGATTAGATTACAGTTTCATCATGATATATCATCGTGAAATACTTCTGCATTGTGAAACAGAGCCCATTGTTTGTCTGTGAGATATCTAAATTTCCTTGTCGCAAAAGAAAGCTGCAGATGAATGACACAGTTGCGCAGTAAACTAAAAAGTCATCGGTTCATGTCAAAACGTTATAAATATTCTGAAGTTAAATACATTTATTTATACGCTTACAATTAGACATGACAACAGTTCTTGGATCACATGAAAGAAATATGCCTCTCAGAGTTAATGTGGCATTAAATATAAAAATATCACAATTGTTGATTTTGATAAGGACAACATTATTAACATTCAATTATTTGGCTGCAAACAGCACTTTGATTTGACTTCTGACTTTCTTTCAGATTATCTCTGTGTGTTATATCTACTAAATTAATCAGAGTGGGGCCGAAAATCCTCTTCCAACACTTAACTACCACAACAATGTGACTACCGAAGAAATGCTCCTGTCTCCGTCTATCTTGTCCTCTAGAAAAATAAACGACTCCATAAGACTTTACAGCACCGTGAAACACCGGCAGCATACACCCATGTTACAATAGTTTAAATTTCATTCTGCTACAACGGTGATTCTGAGGCATTCTACACCATCACAGGTGACAGTGACGGTCTGTCTCTGCCTTCCCACTGTTTGGTGACACCTAGAAACTGCAGGTGAAACCACTATTATTTCATTTGTAGGCCAATTATGAGATTTTGGGCTCTTTTGTTTCTTTGAGTGGAAAGAAAATGTCCAAAATACACATTTATGTGTTTAGTTTAGTTCTGATTTCCATTCTGTACAACTTAGTGCATATTTAATTTGTTTCCCTGTGGCTTCAATAAGTTACCCACATAACCTCTTTATAATATGTAATTATTTATTTGCTTGCTTTTGTTATTGTATTTTAAATCAATATCGGAATTGTATTCTTCAATCTTGAACTGTTGCTGACTTTTTTCTTTTTTTTCCTTTTTAAATGTCAAATGTGTTATCTAGGTGTAACAAACTGTAACTGCACTACTGTCAGTTGAAAATAAGGAAAAGAAACCTCGTCTTATGTATTTGGGATTTTTTTTCAAACCGTGATCCCATTACTGAGATACGTACCGAGCCGTGACTTCTGTGTACCGTTACCATCCTATTAATTAGATAATAATAATTTGCATATTTAAACATAAAATATCAGACAACTTGTCATACTAAAAGTAACTGTCTAAGTAATCAACTGGGGAAGTTTCGTCATCATATCTGTCCACCTGTAGTGTCTCACCTTCGGCTGTGCTGTAAAGGCTGAGCGACCTGTTGAGCCTGATCTAAAACTTGCTGTTCTGCACAGCAGTCTCCCTCTCTGTGCTGGAGCTCATTTGACCCCAATCCATACAGCTGAGTTTCTTTGATCTGATGTTTTACATTTACATGAAGTTGTGAGACTTCAAACTGCCTTGAAAGAGAAAAAAAAAAATCAAACATTGATTTCTACTTTATTTCTTCCTCCTTTTCTTGTGTTTAAGGGACAGGACTCTGTGAGGCGACTGCCTTCCACGTCGGGGGGCCGATCAGGAACAGATGGACGGGTGATGACCCCCTGCCCCCCCACCCCAGGCAGGCCCGAGCAGCGGCGCAACTGCCACTCAAAATCCCAGCATGTGGATGTGTGTGAGTGTAGATTTGTGTGTCTGAGGACGACGGGGGGTTGTGTTATGGCTCTGAGGGTGCTACGGCAAACGTGGTCCCCATGATACGAGTGACTGACACTCCTCGACATCTGTTCCACGGGAAACTCTGTCTCTAACGATCTCCCTGACTCTGTCTCTGTCTCTTCCCCACACATAGGAGTTAGATGATCTTTTCATTTTACAGTAAAGCCGAGAGGAATGGAGAAATTACATTAGGGCAGAATAAGATACTCCATTTATGATGTGGCTCTTTGCAGGGATCTCTCTCTGCATGGTTGACAGAGGAGGCTGCAGACGGCACTGATGCCTTTACCCTTCCCTTCTCCTTCCTCCCTCGCTCTGTCGCACCCACCCCCCCCTCTACCTCCACCTCCTCGCTCGAAGATCAGGTTTCTCTCTGTCCATCAGTGGAGAGGGTGAGGAGGAGGAGGAGGGGAGGGAGGAGGCGGGTTGTTCTGATCAATGGCAGGAAACCAGACGATGGGAAGGGAAGACGTGAAACAGATAGGCCCCATAACCTACCTACCTACCAGGATACCACAATCACTTCTCTCTCTTTCATTCCATCTATTTCTTGCTCACTTCTTCTGTGTTACTATCTGTAATTCAAACACACTCACACACAAGGTGAAACACAGTCCAGACACCACACATACAGACACGCATCTGACCACAAACATGCTGCAGAACACACACAGTAGCTCCTAGCTGTGGACTCACAAAGCATGTGTGTGTAGCCTTCCCTTTAGGCTGAAAACACACCTATTTACCTGCCTCCTTATGGGAGACTGACTAATAATATTCAAAATTAGAATATATTTTTCTCCCAGCTCTATGCAAATCTCAAACATATTGCTTTCTGTCTCCAGGGGGCCACACATTCCCACACATGAATATACTTAGAGGTGCATGTGAGAGGCACACACACACACACACACACACCTCATCCCAGATATGTGTAATTAGGGCAGACAGAGACAATAGCTGTCTCGTTTGAGTTTATTAATTCGTGGTATTTTTATTGCCGTTTATCGCCGGCGTTTTATGGTGGACAGCAGCGCTGCTCGTCCCTCAAGGCACTTATTAGCAGAACGAGTACTCTCCGGTTATTTAACTCTATTCCTCTGGATCAAATTATGCAGTATTAGATCCCGGCTTATGAAAGTAACACTGATATCACAATGGAAAAAGGTGGAGGCTTCATCATATTAAAAGACTGTGCTAAACATGATCCCACTGCTTCATGTGTCAAAGATTTATTTGAAAAAATCTTCCACAGATATGAGGTGAGTCGCAGGTTTGACCGTGATGCGTTACGTGCGTCCTTGTATGTGTTTCTGATCTAAACGCTGCAGCAGACTACTGAGCTTTCTTGCCACCCCGGCTAACTCTTAACTCCTGTCAAAACACAGAGTTTTAAATTGAATTAAGACTCCATGCTGTAGTCCCTGCTGAGCCCCCCAACCAACGCCTTTAACACCCTACACTGCTCTGGAACACACACACGTATGCATTAAAACTCGGTGCATTCACAGGCCTTTTACATGCAAGTACACGTGTAGAAAGATGCAGACGTCGACACCAATCTTGATATTTACACCTAAATTAAAAAGGGCAAATGAAACAAAGCATGGTTTTAAAAATCAGTGAATACACACACACAAGCAAGCAGAGAAGACTAGCAGAGAATATTTTAAGTAGGATGAGGCCAGAGCAGCCTTGAGTTGCTGTTAATTCACTGCAGCTGAAACAGAGACAAAGATACCATTTCAGTGTCTGTAATGCTGGAGAGAGCTTTTGGCTTTTACAGTCTCAGGATTTTTACTGCCTTGTTTAAAGAATCGTGAAATTACGTTTGTGTTGTTCATTGAAATTAAATGTGTGTATTGATGGTGTGTGGAGAGTGGGAGTGATGGTGAGATCTGTGCTTGGAGGGTCACAGAAAAGAAAAAAGGTTGTCATCTTAATTTTTTATTTTTTATAAATTTTCTTGTCATGTGGATATTTATAAAATGCAAGCTGTGCTCAGACATGAATCTCTAAAGGGTAAAACTTACTGTTTATTTATTAATTTATTTTTGAGATATTTTACTTGAGTATTCTCATTTTCTGATACATTGTATCCACAACATTTCGGTAAAAAATAAAATATTGTACTTTTTACTCCTCCTAGTTACTTCGCAGACTACATGCTGCATCAGAGCCAAAGTAGCATTTTTGAAATTTATTTATTTTCTGGCAATCAAATGAAAAATTAAAAAAAACTGATTCTGATCATCAGAAAAATCCTGAATATCAAATCAGATATTCGGTCGACCCATAGTATACAGTAGATAAATATATGTGTAATTCAATTTTACTTGTATTTTTGCCAGAAAATTACTTTTGATACTTAAGTACAGTTAATATCAGATACTTCAGGACTTTTACTGAAGTTTTATTCCTATGGGGGACTTGCACTTTTACCAAAGTAATATTTTAACATGATATTTTTACTTTTACTCAAGTATGACTTTTGGTTACTTTATACAACACTGTTTTTTACTGTTACATTAGGACTGATTTTTGCAAATGCTATTGGGGAAAAATGATTTCCAAAAGCATGTATCCAGGAATAAAAGCAAAGAGTGTTTATGTAAAACTGAAGTCAAGATGCATTTCATTTTTATTACAGAATATATTATATAGGCGCTGGATTAAAAAAGAAAAAGTCTACTCACAGACAGAAAAAGATCATTGCTGATATTCAATTACCAGCATTAAATGAAACACGTCAAGACTGTGAGTCACACAGAGTTTAAAAAGCAGAGATGTCAGCCAATTATTCTGCCCACATTAAGCTGGTTTGTCTATCCGTGCTTTGTCCACTGCAGTTTGAGAGTCAATGTTCTGTGTTTTATCCAAAGATTACCCTCCAAGTTGTTCAGTGTGTTGTTGGCAGTGCAAGTTGCTCTATTAGAAATCATGTTAAAACAATAATGTCTGAGTGAGACGGTCATTAATCATCAGGTTGACAACAGCTCTGGACATTGTTGACGAGTAATGAGTGTGTTCCTAACCTCTAATACATTTGGGCTGCTGTTTGTCAGGTGGATAATTAGTACACTGATGATGAGGGTGCAAAAATATTCTGTATGCCATCAATTCTGGTGATTATGTGATATTACTCAAACAAGAGGGCTTTAAAAGGCAGGAGTTTTGTTTCATTTTTAACATTTGAATATTTTATTTTATACACAATTATTCTAACACATTAACGGCAAACAACCATTCACTGGTAAATACAGTCATTTTGTAAACAGAAATTTTATTTTGCGTTACATGTGACACGACACATTATTTATGAAGGTTTGTATCGGCTACATAAATTTATGAATGAGCTGCTGTTCTCGTCTGGCTCCCACAAATGAGAGTTAAGTGGTGTGTGGGACATAACCTTTGCTTGGGGACTGAGTAAAAGGTTACTGCAGTGCATGTGTGTTGTATGTGTGTGTGTGTCTGCCTGTGTGTGTGTGCATACTGAGTATTGAGCAAAGGCCACTGCAATGCAACCCAACACCAGCTCTTTGTCTGAGCAGCAGCTCGCCACAGACTGTGAACCAGAGTGATTCACTCTTTTCCAAATCCAATTCTTTAAAAGTGTCTATAATTTTATTGACAAATGATTATTACTGGCTTTACTGACATCAGCTGAAATTATGTACCTATTGATAATAAATTCAATATAATTTGTTATCCTTCCCTTTTAAAAAAAAAACTTTGTTCTTTTTCGTCTTCTCCCAAATATAAAAAAACAACTTTTGTTTTTCATGAAATGTATTAATCATAATTTATGTCGTTCAAAGTAAGCACAGCGTTAATGTAAAGCAGAGCTTGCGATGCCGAATGTATTTCATCACTAACAATAAAATTCACAACTTTAATGAGCTATAGAGTTCCCGGCTTTCCCCAGAGACAAAGAAACAACAGGATGTAAAGGTTAAGACCAGAAAACCTCTTAACTGTTTTACACCCTCTGACTTACAGCTTCCATACTATTCATAAACCACCTGTTGTATGCGAGGCGAAAAAAACAAGATATAGAAGTTTTAATGATACTGAAAGAAGTGAAACACTGATAGTATAGCTTTTAATTTTCCCACGCTGTATCAGAAGTGTTACAATATTTCTACCATTAAATGCTTGCATGTGAGGCAGTGTGTGTGCGTGTGTGTGCGTGTGTGTGCACATGTGTTTTCCATCCCTCCAGAGACATGACAATTGTTTGTTGTGATATTGTAATGAAGCCCTGAGGCCCTCTTAAACTAATCAGCCTCCCCCTCTCTGTGCAGATAGATCAGTTGTCAGAGCCGTGGGCAGGACGGTGCAGTGAAGCACGGCGTCTGCCTGTTGGCCTTCGCCTTGTGTGACACACACATTCCCTGACTTTTCCTGCATAACACGTTAGCATGCAGGCTGCCTATCAGTCAGCCGGTCGACTCTCCCAGTCTGACCTCGAACTGTTGGCTCATGTAGCTCTGGATGTGATGGTACATGAGCATCATTTAAAGGTAACAGAGCTCTGCAAAACTGCCAGAAATGATGCCAAATGTTTTTTTATACAAATGTTACATGTTGATACTTGAAATGTATCAGTCAACAATCCAAACAAGTTCTGTCATGTTACTTTGTAAAGTTAAGAAGAGGATTTTGAAGGCTTGGTGGGTCAGTATTTTCTCACAATATAAATTGATAGTATTTTATTTTATTTGTATTTTATGTTGATTAGTATAGTATTATTATAGCTGTTCGATATTGTGAAAAATAATATAAAGAAAGAGAGAAAGAAAGAAAGAAAGAAAGAAAGAAAGAAAGAAAGAAAGAAAGAAAGAAAGAAAGAAAGAAAGAAAGAAAGAAAGAAAGAAAGAAAGAAAATACATGAATTATTGTCAGTGCAGATTTAAATATTGATCTGATCTGAAAGACATGAAGTTGAATTAAAATCCATTATTTTGTAACTGTTTATGATTTATTCAAGCATTGTGTACACTTATAATGGGAGGTTGCATTTTTACAGAAAATATTCATTACATTTAAAACTTTTTAAAATTGACTTCAAACGTATTGTTGTTCTCTTTTCTATTCTAATCTGAAGCTTTGCCCATTCTTGCATTAAAGTTTTAAAAATACATTAAATGTGTGTACATGTGTGATTCCCTTTACTTGCTCGTACATTGCAGAGTTAGTGGCCAAACACCCGTTTTTAAACAGTTGAATATCAGGATAATATATGGAAGCGACAAATGATGGGAAAAAAACGTCTTTGGCACGTTTTACACACTTACTGCATTCATGTCTGTCTCTGCATTTTTGTGTGTTGCAAGAGACCTTGTGTGGTGCATAAGGGAAACATTACGTTTTACACATTTGCCTTTGGCCATGCATCTGATGTTACACATACAAATGGAAAATGACATGAAAACAATAAAACATGAACTCACAAACATGAAGGCATGTCAAATAAATCTATATACTGTATAATATGCGTAATTAATAAAATCAACTTTTTCGTGGCATGGATCAATATTCCAATATAAAACAAATTGTTGAGGACAGGTCAGGGCTGTATGGATTTGGCCAGCGGCTTACCGACTTTACAAAACAGATTACTCTCAAGAGAATGAAGTGAAAGTTAAACAAAAACAACACTGGTGTAAATTAACTCTCGGTGAGGATCTGCGTCTGTCGCATGCACCGTACACGTGTGTGTGTGTGTGTGTGTGTGTGTGTGTGTGTGTGTGTGTGTGTGTGTATGCAATTTCCACATGTATGATGATGATGATAACCATGATGTCGGTGATGATGATTGGTTAATTGCAGGCAGCTTGCAAGTGCAGTGTAGGGCGCATTCTGTGTGTGTGAGTGAGCGTGTGTGTGTGCGTGCATGTGTTGTTCACAAGTTGTAGTGCAAAGGGAGTGGCCTGTGGTGGCTGTGAGAGGCATGTAATATGTTTAAATAGGGCAAAGTAGTGTTTGGAGAATTGGTAATTACTTACATCCCTCTCTGGCCATCGGAACACTGTCCAGATCTCACCCTCTCCACCACACACATACGCACGCTAATACACGCACACCCAAAACACGATACGAGCGACCAGTCAAACACCCAACTCACAAACACACAGTCAGTACCCGTGAGTCACTCTGCCAATCAGCAATCACCAACAGGAGCTAGAGAGTAGACAGAGGACACAGGCTTGTATAGACAGTTTCAAGGCAAAATGCCACTACTTGTAGTTGTAATTGTGACTGAAATGTGAAAGGCTACTTTTCCTCTGTGGTTCTCCCTGCAGGGCCAGCGCTCACTAAAGATGATCCTCATTGGCTGCACCACAACCTGGAACTCCTCCGACCCAAATATCAACCACGGCAGCAATTTTGGGGGAAAGATGTCATTTATAGTTATTATTTTCTACTAATTATGGTCTAAATGTCTATATTTTTCCTTCTGTGTTTCAGATAATTGCGTCATTAGAAAAATGTTTGCATAAAGTCCTTAGTATTACAGAATGTGGGGTTAATCCAGTTGGATTATGGCTAACACGTCATATAACGCAAACTGAAGTGTCGTTTTTCTCCTATCCAAACTGAAACTGTCAGAAACTATAAATATCACCACATTAGTTTCAACAGTTTAAGGCGAAACTCTTTGGAAACTTTGTCCCTTGTCAACTATTTCTCAGTCCGTCCTGAGGTCAGTCCACAGAATCTTTAGATAAATCCACTCCTGACTTTACGACTGCATGAATATTGATCCTATTCTTCACCAATAGCAAACTGAAAAAAGCAAAGATGTGTGAAGATTTCGGTGCAGTTTTCTCAGCTCATTGACCATTTTGCATAAAATGTATTCATCCGCACAATGGGTGGTGCAAGAAGCTTAATGTCGTATGACTTCTTGCAAGTAAAGTTAAACTGTAGCTTGAGAGCTAGCCACGAACACACTAGCAAGCTATGGCCACTGCCGTTTTGCACCACCCATAGAGAGGTGAGGTCACACTCCTCTGGTGGACCACCACCGCACCTTATTTCAGAAAAATGATGTATGATAGTGTATGACGAGAGACTTTTTTTTTTTTATCCTGTTGGAATTGTGCCATGAATTAGATATATGATGTTTGTCAATTGTTTCAACTCAAGAAAGTATAAGACTAGACAACTTTATTTTGAGACAACTTAGCATATATTTAAAGAATTAGGAGTCTTTGTGACAGATGCTGTTGGAGTTACCTAGTGATTATGTTTCATGAAACATGCAAAATATAATCAAATAATCAATAATATTAGTTAACTAATATGTAGTTTATCATAAATAACAATTCTAGGAAATGTTCCTTAAAGGCCTTTAAATATTGTTTCTTGTCTCTTGTGCCAAAGATAAGGGGGAAAAAAACCTGTGTTAAGTTTAGGTTATGTTTTTAAAAATATAAGTAAAATGTGGGTTTGACCATTTTCTCTGATTAACAGCAAACAGATTAAAGCAGTGTGCTGACTTCAGAGCTCAGTCAATCAACTCAGAATGAAAGAGTGTCTTTAACTCAGCGAAATAACCAGTTTTTAAAAATGAGTATGTGTGTGTTTTGGGTGAGAAGGTCACAAGCGGCGCCAAACTCAATTCTGGATTGAGTGCTTAACTTGACTTTCCGCTGTCTCTCATTTACTACTTCTGGCACTTACTACAAGTGAGACATCGAGTCGTGACCACAATACCACATTCTGCGTAAGAGGACCTTTTTCTCACTCACAATATTGACTCTGATAATGTTTTCATCATTACATGGCAACAGCAGATCCGATGAACAGCACAGACCAAATACACAGCGGCTTCTGCGTGTGTGAAGGACAGAACGACTTATGTTGCTCTTACCTTTTTACCTCTGAATCAATAAAAGACGCTCTTTCAGTCTTTCCTGCAGTTGAGAAGCATGTGTGTGCTGCTCGCTCATCAAGACGCGTGCACTTGCTCGGCTCTTAGAGGCCTATCACTCTGAGTGTTTCGAGAAAATGGACATGAAAATATACAGAATTGGCTGTAATTATATGTGAAGGTTTATTTAAGTTTGAGGGTACCATGGAGGAGAAAAGGCAGACAGACAGAAATCCAGATGAGGGTTTCGTATACGTGTTGAGCCTGCGCGAGTGTGTGTATGTGTGTCTGCATTTCACATTGTGGCTTGATGATGTTGTCTGGGCCAATCTGCCGGAGTGAATGGTTTGAATTTACTAGCCCACGACAGTCAAATTGTCCTAATCACTAAGTAAATAGATACTTCCCCAAGCTATCACAGCACACACGCCGGCAAAACTGCCTGCGAGGGGAAGGTTGAGGGGTGAAAGAAAAGAGAAAACTTTCACTGTTAATTGTTGTTTTCCTTCTTATTCCAACCTATAAACACCCGGTGTAATTATTCATAAGTGCCACTTTGATTCGGGGAAATTTGTTTGAAAGAGGCTTAAGGTGTTTCGCTTGAGTTATTCCCTTACAGAGTTTAGGTTGTGGACGAAGGGTCTTTTCCTCGCAGCGTTTTCAGTAAAATTGAAGCTGAGAGCCGGGGGTTGGATAGAATTACACATCTTGTGCCCCTCTCTGAATGACTTGCCTCTAATCTAACCCAATCTGGCTTTCTGCAAACCTTATGGTGCTATATTTCTTTACATGCGTTGGGTCTTAAGATAGGATAACAACTGATGAAGATAATCCACTCAAATGAATTAGATTTGTTTAAAAAAAAAAAAAGAAAGCTTTTAGCTGAAGTGAATCCCCCGCCTCTTGTAAACATTTAATTAAAGTTTACAGTGGATTATGTCATGAAATTTGAGTCTATCTTGATTTAAAAGCACAAACAAACGTGCACACTCATAACACAGGAAATTTGCTGGGATAAGCATGTGCAACAAGGCATTTATACCACATTATGTTGCTTTACAAATACAGACCAACTATAATTCAGCAGTCAATCAATCTTCCAGAACCACTGTTTGTGTAGTTTTCATTTGGTTTGTGTTTTGAAATTGAATCGAAGACCCTACACTGTGCCACATTTAAACATAAAACACCGTCAAGTAATTTACAGCATCCGCACTCCAAACAGCTTCAGCTTCACATGATGACACAACTGCAGTGTTGCTAAAAGTGACCAAAAGTCATACTTGAGTAAAAGTAAAGATATCACGTTAAAATATTACTTTTGTAAAAGTGAAAATCATCCATTCCAAGTATCAAGAGTACTGAGAATTGTCCCGACTGATTATCAGGTCCAATATTCAGCATTGTTTCTTTTTTATTTGATTGCCAGTAAAATAAATCAATTACTTGCAGCATGTAATCTGCAAAGTAACTTGTAACTAAAGTTATCAACTAAATGTAGTGAAGTAAAAAGTACAATATTTGCCTCCAAAAAGTAGTGGAATGGAAGTATAAAGCACTAGGACATGCCTCAAATTTCAACTTAAGTACAGTACTTGAGTAAATGTACTTAGTTACATTCCATCATTGGAAACAGCCAACAGAAAACTCAACAAACAGGTTCTTTGTGGAACTGAGATGATTACAAAACATTTCCATTGTGTTTTATGATCTTTCTTCACTACTTTATCATCAATTGTCAGTGTTTCTAATGTGGAAAGTAACTAAATATATTTACTCAAGTACTGTAACAGTACTAATTGAAGGTGCTTTACTTGAGTATTTCCATTTTATGCAACTATACACTTTTACTCCAGTACATCTCAGAGGTAAATATTGTTTATTTTACTCGACTACATTTGTCTGACAGATTTAGTTACTAGTTACTTTTGCGATTACCTTTTTGTCCATCTATCTCCAGATGTGTTGATGTTGAATGTTTGTGAGAAACAGAAGTTTAAAAAGTATCCAAAAGTCATACTCGTATTCGTGAAAGTCTTGTATCTGATATTAAATGTACTCAAGTATCAAAAGTACAAGTAAAAGTAAATGATACATATACAGTATTTACATATATGTATGTACTGTATAGTTCGACTGATTATAAGAATCAGTGTTTTTCTTTATTTGACTACTGATAAAACGAAGGACATGGGCCCTGATGCAGCATGTAATTTACAAAATAACTAGTAACTAAAGTTATCAACTAAATGTAGTGAAGTAAAAAGTACAACAGTTGCCTATGAAGTAGTGGATTGGAGGTATAAAGTAGCAGAAAAGTAACTCAAGGTTGTACCTAGGCTCAGTACTTGAGTGAATGTACTTAGTTACATTCCATCACTGCACAAAATAAAGTATGTTAACCTGTTTTTATAAAACATAACAAGAGAAATGCTGTTTTTGGAAATCAAGGCCGAGTGAGGTTTGCGCACGGTTCACCAGTGATTTGAACATTAGAGTGTAGTTCAGGCCAAGTCAGCAACCCTACACAGGGGTATAGAGTGTCCGTCATGCCTGGTTTACACTGGACCCATGTCTGGAACAGGAGAAGTGAGGATACTGTGACATACTGAAGATTGAAACTCTCAAGTGGAGCACGTCGCACATGGTGTTGGGAGGGAAATTTAACAAAAAATCCCTCAAATGCATTGGACACAGATCTGATTTTTGGTAACTTTTGAAATTCTGAAAGTAAAATTCATGAGTTTTGGCCATGAGGCAGGTTTCTTATGACCTTAGTAAGAAGTGGGAAACAAAATGTCATTACATGGTGAAATGTGAGCTGCAGGTCACTTACATAAATCAGTTTTTAAACTTCAACTTAAATGCAATATGAAAAGTAAACTGTTTTTTTTAATAGAGTTCCACATGTTTTCTCATGCTGTACATGACGGGCCATCATTTGAGGATTCTCAAAGAAAAGAAAATCAGGACAAGATCGTCTAGACACTAATGTATCAGATGTCCACATAACGTGGCTTATAGGAGCTCCCAGTCTTCTTAACGTACCTAAACAGCAGCCGCGAGCTTTACGGTCTCACATTAACGACAACACCAAATACCACAGCCTGTGTTTGAGCCGTAAACTGTAAATGAGGCAGCTCAGTGTGTGTGTGTGTGTGTAAGAGTATGAACTATAATAATAGCTTCTTAGCAGTTTATAATAGAGACAGCATGGGTATGAATGTCTGTGTTTCTGTGCGAAAGAGTGTGTGTTTATGGGCTAATTAGGATCGGTGTTACACCATAATTAGTTTTGTGGCGTTCCCACAGCACAGCATATCCTGTTACAGCTCATTTGCATAATTAGCGAAAATAAACATTCAGGGCTTTGGTTGGCTGTTATGAATCTTTCAACACTTTCCTTGTTTCCCCCCTCTTACTCCTCTTGTTTTGTCTATCCCACACACCCACACATCTGATCTGATCTTTTTTCTTTCTTACAGTTTCCCAGTGGTTAAAAGGTGAGAGGAGGCGCCCGAACCGTTTTCCATCACATCTGGAGCAAAACAAAGACAAAAGTACACACACACACACACAGAGACACATGAACACACACTTTTTTTTAAGGGGCATCCATAAAAGTGAACCGAGTGAAGACAGAACGCAGAGTGTCCATAAAAATCTGACGGAGGATCAATTAAGATGTAGGAGCCAGAGAAAATAAAATTAAAATGTCTTTTACTGCACACACGCACACGTGCACGCACACACACACACACACACACACAGGTGAGACTGCTATCTTTTCTGGTTCTAATTTTAGCGTACACGTCTGACTTACATGCCTCAACTTGTCTACAGTGCCTCCTGTGGCGTGACCTTGACACTGTCCAAGAGCTCATCACATGCTTGTGATATATAGAGAAATTATTTATATAAATCATAAATCAATCATTGTTAGTGGGGGAACGTTGGTCGGTTAAAAATGTAAGAGTGTTCTCTGTCGTTCTGTTTCTCGCAGCTCCCTCTGAACGAGTCCCACAGCAATTTTTTTTTCTTCACATTGGCGCTCCAGAGCAGACACATGATGTCAATCCCTCTATTTATTATGTTTATTTTGCTCTCTCTCTCTTCATAACATACTGGAAATGTTAGCCTCAGGTTCTAGCTATGTGTCTCTTGGCTGGACATTAAAAGACATGACAGCAAGGAGTCTATTTTTCCTCTGTGTGTATGTGTGTTACTGACAGATTTTTCTTTACACTTCATGCTGACATTGACATCAACCATTTAGATCTGTGTGTATTTGTGTTTCTCCAGAATCACGGGGTACGCTCACTTTGCAGCAGCTGACTTGTGTATTTGTTTGCATATGCACTCGTATGTGTCTGCTGGTATATTTACAAATCTCTCTAATGAGAAATTATTGAGGTGCAGCTCTGAATTTTCTTTGCCACAGTTCATTTATTTTTCCAGGTAACATGTCTATGTTTTAAAACGACCTACTGCTCAACGGATGAAATGAAATTTCAGAGCAATTGAAAAGTTATCCTCCACCCCCATCCGTCCAATCCTCACAGTTGTGTTTACAAGGTTGATTTTAAAATGGTTGTGACCTGCGGGTGTTTATAGGGCAAGTTTAGCTTGTGAACATCTCAGAAGTCCCTGAAACAGAGTTGCTACAGGGGGAGAAATTAGTTCCAGAGAGAACGGGGGAGGAAGGGAAGGGTAAGGTAGGGAGAGTGGAGGGCAATGGAAAGATGAGGAGGAAAGGGGGCACAGGAACAAGACTTTACCATGTCTGACTGTGTAATCATGTCTGAATCAAATATGGATTCGTAGTGAAGCAGCAAGACAACAGTCCCCTTGATTTTATTGTAATTTAACGCACACAAACCATTTACAAAATGTGATATAACCTGAAATTAAAATGTGCGTAGACACACAGATATGCAGGCCTGCACATTTATACGTCTGCATGTATGTGTGTGTGTGTGTGTGTGTGTGTGTGGTGGGGGTGCTTGTGTGAGGCACTTGCAGACTTGCAGATTTCAGTGTGGACAAAGAGCAGATGTTTAGAACGTGCTAAATGACTGACTTGTTGATAATCAGCCTGCCATTAAATGTTCTGGCGTTTACACGCGTGTGCACATAAAAACCAGAGAGGTACATGCTGGTAGCCTCATCTGAGCCGAGGGGATTACTCCTCTTACACTCACACTCACCCCTACCCATTCATGCCTTACAGTAAATGCTCAAAGTTTTAGTACCGATCAAAGAAAATGTTGTCGGTAACTTTGCACACTAGCTCATTAAAACATACAAACGTACAAACTTCCTAAAAAATTATGTAAAATTATCCTAAAAACGCCTATCCCAGTCTAGCCCAAAGTAAATTCAAAGCTGTTGTTGAACCATGTGGGGTACAGGCATGATTTTGGTCTCTTTTGAAAGGTTACAGTCTGAATTTTAATCGTCAGCAGATTTGCAAATATAACCCTGCAGATTAACTGTAACTGCTCCTAATAGCTGGAAAACCCAGTGGGTCCAAATCATATAGGTCTTTCATGGTCCAATTTCAAATCTGATAACAATATAACTGACAATGGCCACGTTTTTTCTAAGGAAATATCCAGGTGCCTTGCAAAAAAATGCAATTTTGTGACCTTTAAAATGCCCATGCCTGACAGTTACAGAAGCATTAACTCATCGTAGTTCTATATTTACTTATTTACACTAACTTTGTGCATAAAAAATAGTTAACAATGACAAGTGCTTGGGTGGAAAAACAGCCTACAAAGAGCAAAATGCATGAAACAATATACACTTTCATAATTTCCAAGTTTAGGTCTTAGAAACCCATTTAAACTTTATTTTGAAATTTTATTGGTTACATGATGCGTCAGCCATCCAGTGGCTGGTGTGTAGGTGGCTCAGGAGACAGAGGGGGAACAGAGAGTAAGTCTTCTGCCAATGCAATTGCTTATTGACTGTTGTAGGCTCCAGGGTGGGCATATAAGATCATATCTAGTTAAATGAGGTGCCAGTCAAATGGTCAGAGGTCAGCGGACATCTTAGTATCACTCATATTACTGAATAAGGGCATTATGGAGTGTAATGGAAGGAGTTTGTGACAGTTAAAAGTATAATGGATATACTTGAAATTTTTGTAATAAGAGAATATAGTTTTTGTTGAATTTGATTCACTACTGAAACACCAAGAGTATCTTTGATTACCTATTTAAACTTAGGTGTTGTGTACATCGCCTAGTCGTGGTTGCACTGTCATGAAAACGAGCTGGACAACCTGCGGAAGGGCCGTCAGAAAACTAGGGGGTTAAAGATATGACATGTACTGTTTCTGCATTAAAACAACAAATTTGAAAACAACCAGATCTTTGTAATATATTTTGTTGAGTTGTGTGCTTACATTATCCTCAATGTTTCCAACAATGTTCAGAGAAATCTGTTCAGGTAACGGTGTGTTTCATTTGGTTGATAGATTTTATTATGATGGAAGACGATGAAGACTGCAATTCCCACGATCCCCCACTACTTACATCTTTTTATAGAGAGACCCCTAACAAAAGAAATTACATACTGTGCATTGGACTTAAAAACAGGCAATATTAAACAGATCATATAGTAATTATGCCTGCTAGAGCTTACAAATAAAGCTATATGTAATCCTGTGAAGATTATGTCAACATGCTTTCAAAACGTGTAGTCTTTTATACCATGTTAGATTTGTATCTGCCTGTACTATACGCTGTGGGGTTGTATAGTGCGTGTATGTTTTGTGTGATTGTGTTAAGCAGCGTTAGTCCATCACAGAGAATGAATTGGATGGATTTCAAGCAGTTCATTTGAGCCAAGGTCAGGCAAACACTGCCAGCTAGAATGGATTTGATTTTCATCAAATTCACCAGGGACAGATACACTTAACTCTACCTACACACTCAACCACTCACACACACTTTTTAAAAGACATTCAAACACAGAAGCACCTGTAAAAGCTGAGCATTAAAGTATGCTGATTACTCGTTTCCATGGAGAGTTGTGGAGGGTAAAGAAAGAGAAAACACACACACATTCACGTACAGTCGCTGCTGAACCCGTTTTGTTCAACAGCTGCACTTCCTCATGGCTCCGACTCAGCACATTTCCATCAACCACCTCTGCCAGACCACAACACACTCCAACAATAGCCCACTTCACACACACACACGCACACACACACATAGCTGAGTGCATTGGCTGTGTAAATTAATGAAAATGTCTCGCTGAACAAGGAAGAGAATACCTCGCAGTGTGAAATTGCTTGCAGACTGGTGTGTGTGTGTGTGTGTGTGTGTGTGTGTGTGTGTGTGTGTGTGTCAGAGGCGAGAACAGCATGTTTCATCTCAAATCTTGTTTCTCACTGCTACTACTACCACTCTCTCTTTCCTTGTCTCTCACTCCTTCTCTCTCCCTCGCTGGCCATTCATTTACACTTGTCAAGAGGTAGCCATTAAGAGCAAAAGCCTGCGCAAAATTTTATTACAAAACCATTTGTATTCCTGAAAGAAAAATAAATCCAGCGTTCCCTCTGACTGCATTAGGGCCGCGGTTTGGTGATTTGTTTAGGTTGATAACACTCACGGCCCAGCAGCCACTCAAACGCTGATGTGACTGGAAAAAAAGCTTCTTTTTTTTCAGTCTTCTTTGCTTGCTTTCTCTCTTTCTCAGGGGCCATACAAGGGCCCTTGTCTGAATGTTAACCAGCTGGCTGTAACATAAAGTCATACTTTATTTGACGTCTATGAGGAGAACAAGACATCTAATGAAGAAGGCTGTTTATGCACTGGGTGGGTCCATATGAAAGAAAGAAAAGGGAGGTGGAGAACCCGTCTCAATAAAGCAGTTGGGTTTGCTCAGAGCTCTTGTAAAAGCAAGTGGGCCCAATCAAAACGACCAGGAGGGAGAGGGCTAACAGGGCAGATCGTGTCCCAAAAGTGCCCTACTGACTGTTTGTGTGCTAATACGCACAGATTTTAGAAGTCTGTGTGCGATTTCATACATGTGCGTCTCTCGCCTAGGAGTAAGAGCTACAAATTCTTCCATCCCCTGTTCAAAAACTTGACCCTGATTTCCAGACTATTTGTCTGGCTGTTTCACGGTCGCAGTGATTTCATGACAGTATCCATACGCAGGCGCGGGCGGATTGGGGTTTTATCTTCCTGACATAGTAGCAATTGTACAATGTGATGGCCTTGGAAAAGTAATGGCTATTCACACGGAGCTGCCAAAATGAAACCCAACTCTAGATGACTGGGGGAATGTTCCCACATCTCCTGTTAAATTGTCTCTGTCTGCTCATTCATTTTGTGCAATTGTTTTTTCCCTCTTTTCTTTTATTCCGTCTTTCTTTTTGCTCTTGGCCCTCTCTCTCTCTCTCCATTGGGCTTTGTTTGAAGTCTGCTTCAGGCCAGTAAAGGGACCCCCCCTTCCTTCTCATGGCAGTATAAATGACAGCTAGTGAAACATGATACACTGGCCCACCATTAAAAAAAAAAAGAGCCATGATAGCCGTGCCGCTCGCTCTGTTAATCAAATTCGCCGTAATTGTCATCTGAAGATTTTAAAGGACGCTGAGGGGAAACGAGAAGACGAACCTCTGAACCTCGAGCCCTGGGGTCAGCATGTGTGTGTGTGTGTGTGTGTCTTCAGGGATCGTCTGAGAGTTTGTATATGGTCATGCTGAGTTAGGGAGCTGCGTCTAAGTTCTGGATGGACAGTCTCCTAAGGGAGCCTGTCGTCCACCCACTCCTTGTCTCTCAGTCTGGTTGTCTGTTTCTATGTCTCCCCATGTTCAATCCTCCCACCCGTTCTGTCTGTTTTTACTTTTTCTCTCTCTCATCCTTTGACAGTTTCTGCCATTGGCCTCATTTTCAACTGTGTTACTGTGGTTTAAAAGCAATTTTTTTACCACAACAGTTGTAGACTGTCTTGTGTTTTAAGCTATATTTAATTCTAGAAAGTAACACAATAAAATAATTCACTCTTTTTCACAAAGGCTAATGACACATTTTTCCAGCATTAGCTTTTCCATCCAATTACATGTTGATTGGTTTATTTATTCATAAGTTTTAATTATTTTTCTTATTTGGCTTTTTTGTTATTACCCCCACCCCATGTCAGTTTGTTGGTATGTCAGCAGGATTACACAAAAGCTACAACTGATTTCCACAAAACTTGGATGGAGGATGGGTCTCAGTCAGCACAGTCACTAGGATATAGTGTCAGCAGTTAACGTTTCTGCAAACCACAGACACGTCCAAGGTTGACATTTGTACCAGACGTGGCATATCATGTTCACATTCACAAAGATTATCTGCTTTAAAGCAGACTTGGAGGTGAAGGTAGTGGCATTATGACAAGCCAACAAGGAAGCCAAACCGCAGTTCGAGTCGTTTTCAGTGACGACCGAAACCGGCTATTTTTCAGAGGAAGTCAGATCATCTCCAACCATTTTTGTGGCAACCAGAAGTGGATGTTTTAAACGGGGTGGGCGGACCTTCTGCAGCCATTTTTGTTGCAACAACAAACAGGTATTTTAAGCCAAACCATGATGTTTTCCTAACCCAAACCAGCATAAGCATAGTTATGACAAACGGAACATTGCAACATAAATAAAAACGTTCTGTTTGAACATTTCTGTTTTGCACAAATATAGTTAGGTAACATTCATTCTGGAAATTGGGTTTATCTTAGCCCAGAATAGACCCTGTTAACTTTTGATGTGGCTATGGACAAAGGAACGAATGCAGGAATTTTCGTTCACTTTCTTTAAAATTGCAAGAATTTTTTTTGTTCATTTCTCAGGACATGGATCTTGATGTAAAAATAATCAGGTATATTTAGGTGGCTGGTATCTGAGCGGTTATGGATGGTTTAAAACTTAGAGGTATGCGCTCTACTTGTTTACTTTTATCACCATATTTATCTAAACATCCTGTTTGAGTTTCGTCCTAGCTAGGATGTTCTGTCTATGTTTTACACTGAGCTATATTGCAAATGAGATCTTTACCTCAATGTATTTCAAAGTTAAAATAAAGGTTGAATGGGAATAGAATCTACTTCTCTCTGTTCTACAGCTAAGACAGACAAAAAAGTGGTTAAGAAGGAAGAAGACAAATTGTTGCGGTACTTTAACTTAATTTGTATATAATTTCAGGCATATATTGTTCAGTTTCTACTTCTATGTAACACAAAATATGTCCTCATTGAAGTATTTTCTTAGCAAAAGTGGCAGGATCACATATTTCAGTGGCTGCTCGGGTTTTAGCCATCGCATTTTTGAATGAAACTCCAGATTTTGACACCACGCCACCGCACACTTTTGACCATTTCTCATTTCCCAGCTGAACCACAATCCCAAACCAACATGTGGCTCCTCGATCAGCCAACGTCTGACCGGTTCTATTGTGGAGTGGGAGGTGGTGTGTGATCTGTGAGCCATACAGAAGCATTCTGGATGGCTCTAAATAGCAACAACTATTTGTTTGTTTTGCCACATGCCCAATGTGCCCTAGCTTTGTGATAATGTGTCGGCACAATTCAACCAGGTCAAACACGTTGTACATCTGCGGTATGCTAATGCTGATTGATGAGTAACGATGATCTGAGTGGTTTGACATTTTGAAAACAATGCTGAACCTAACCTGGAAATGGGAATACCCGTCAGTCTGCTGTTTTATTGTTACATAATGAACAGTCAAAGAAAGAAGTACAGACAGAGGATGACAACCAATCAAGGATATGAAACACATGACAGCGCCAATAAATGACATGTGGTTTAGCTCTTTTTGTGCCACAAGGAATCCACCCAGCGAATTAAGTCGAATGAGCCGACTCCCATTGGACAACCTGCATGACTTCACATCACTCAGCAAGCGTTTCACAGGGTAACAGACCATATTACAGCACCGGGCAAATATGCACTTTATCGCCTACTCAAGTCTTTGATTTCCCTTTCTGCTCCATTTGGATTGACATAAATTGTGCAATATGGTAGTCTTGATTTCTGCTCCAGGCGGACAGGCAGCTGGCTGGAGGGGATGAGAGACGGCGAGAGCAGTGTGGGGTCAAGTTAGCTCCAGAAATTGAAATGTGTTCATCCCAAATGAAGCATGTGTGTGTGTACGTGTGTGTCGATTCACACCAGTGCGCCACTGACCACACGTTTAACAAGGCGTTCCGGTGATCCTGCAGGCACAAGTGTTTACCCAAAGTCCTGACCTCCTTGCACTGACACTTTCACTGCTGATATAAATACCACACACACACAAACACACACACACGGCAGCAACGATGCAGGTAACTCAATCCTCATTGTCCTCCATTTTCTCCATTGGCTGACACCTGCCACATGTCCTTGCTCCCAACCAATCAGAACCCACATCCTTAATGACACAAAGGATATTTTTACACCAAGCACTTGTTGTTGAGAGACCTCCTGTAAAAAATTGTGTTAGGTTGGGAGTCGGATCATATTGGGTTGCAAGTGCATGCACGTGTGTGTGGTTTGAAACTGGATAGGTCAAAGAAGCCTGTGCTAATATGTCCTAAAGAATGCTTGTGACGAGGTGCTAACTCGCAGTGATTGCAACTGGTGGTGGCAGAGAGAGAGAGAGAAAGAGAGAGAACGCTCCAGTTTTATTTGGGTGGCTGTGGAAAGGTCCCATCATCCTTCATGTTGACAGGACATTTGTCAAATTGGAGTGATGCAACTGTCCTAAGTCTTCTCTGTCACGTTGCCTGGCTCCAGTTACCCCGACATATTTCTTGTTGGAAAAATTGTTCCAAACATTTCGACAGCCTGAGTCACATGACCCAGGAAAAACACTTTATGAGGCCCTGCACATTTAAGTGTATTGAATGTAGGGATTTACAAAATTCTACTGCCACTGATGTGCTGATGTGGTGGCATGACTGCTGGTGAAATCTAAAAGGAAAACCCTGATCCTGAAAGTCAAAATCTTAGTCATGTTCACTATTTGAAAGAGTTTACGTTTTTGGTGCGGAAGTCCCAAAGTGTCCTGAGGTGGAGACTTTTTTGCTGATGTTCTGTTAAAATGTCACTTAGTAAAACAGTCTGCAAAAGCACGCTGTCACAGATGATTTAGCCGAGCACACTTATCTCCTCTCAAATAGAAAAGAAAATAATTTCATGTCATGTGCTTTTGTTGTTGCACGATTGGGTTTTGGTTGGGTTGCATGCAGGTAATGCCTGATGATAAACAACAAAGACCGGCACACGGAAGAGGAATACTTGGCAGGGCCAGATATCTGCTGAAATGTTGGCCGTTGCCCCCAGAGGCTAAATCGTTTACAGTCAAGGGTGTTTGTTTGCCTGCAATGCAATTCAACTGCCAACGGTGAAAGATTTTTGGAAATGTTATGCTCATAGTGGCTAATACAGTCTCATGTTCACCACACCCCTAGATTGTTTTCACTGTCAAAGTTGTACCCTTCATTCCCAACCAATGCTGACTCAAGTGACATCATTTGAGGTAACTTATTTAGATTTCATGCAACTCCCTCTGGAGCCACAAAAGGCTTCAGACATCTTTTTTTCACCTATGTGGTCGTACTAAGCCCTCTGAACAGACTTCCATGACTGCTGACCCTATACGCACAGGTCACGCCAGCAAAAAACACACTACAGCATTCTGTATGTGAGCTCGGTGTCTAATATCATGATTAGCCGCTTCACCTGTAAAATTGCTCTAAAACTCCCCAGCTCATCAACAGTGTGTGTTGGGAAAGTATCCACTCTCACTAATCTCACTGATGGGTTAACGCACTCTGAAAGGCTCCTTACAGTGCTGGTAATTGAGGAAAAACCTTCACAGCAAACTGCCACCACTGTGTTAACCGCATGGAAACGTGTATGTACAGTATGTCTGTGTGCATTTGCTTGTGTCTCTGTGTGTATTAGGAGTGGAATTTATGTAAAAGTTCTCATATTCAACAGTCATTTCCTTTTGATGTTCAAGATCACTGTTTCCAGGCAGGAATTTTTGAACTCAAGAGAGAGAAACAGGGGGGAAATGGAGTGCAGGGGGAAAAGAAAAACAGAAATTGGTCATTTCTTCATGGTGCTGGGAAGGCAAACTCTCACCATAACCACACCCTTTGTCCTCATGTTCTCTCTCTCCAAACCACTCATGTTTTAATAGTATTTCCTCTCCCTGTCTAAAACACTGTCATGGTTACTTCATTCATTATTAGGGTTAGCCGTGTTTGTGGCATACTTAACTTAGTTAGGATAAGTGCCTACAAACACAAAGACACAACATTCATTATGTTCCTGGTGGAGGGAATTTAAGAAAAACTAGTTTCTTTGTGCATTCTGATGCACATTTATTGACAGAGCTAATGGGATCATGTTAACGTCTATGCATGTTTGCTTATTTTATTTTTAAATGTGTGTTTTTACATTTCCATTAGGCATCTGCTACTCACTTTGTGCATGTTTGCGTTTGTGTGTGTAAGAACGTGACCGCCTCCGTCTGCATCTCATTGTGAGTGTGTGTACGTGCATTCATGCGTGTGTCTTTGTTTATCGATATAGCTAATGGATTTTCTGCTGGCCCAAAGTTTGTTTGCTCAGTAACCCGATATGGCAGTCGTTTTATAAGGCAAGCCTTTGGAATAGAAGCATGACTCATGACTGTGTCTGACACAACCGTCAATGACCTGACACCCGTATCAGGTAACAGGAGGGAGAGAGAGAGAGAGAGAGAGAGAGAGAGAGAGAGCTAATAGGAGGAAGAATTGTGATGATCGATAGACCATCGAGGCAGGATGACATTTTAACCTAAAGAGTGGAAAAAGAAACATTTGAATGGAAAAAAGAAAGGCAGGAAAAAGAAAGAACACGCACACAAAAAAAGGACGAGAACCACTAACAAGGTTTTCTCAACCCTCGGTGCTAAAAATCAGATTACATTTCAGAAGAAGGAGGATTAAAGTCTTCCACATCTGTCTAAAACTGACCTTGACACACACATACACACACACACACACACATTAACAAAACTTCTCATTTAGTTTTTCTATGAATCAGTAGGATCAGCAGACACACAGATGAGCAGGCTAGCTGCAGACAGTGTTGCTCACACAAGCCAGGTACTCAGACTGTCCTTCTCTTCATTCTCAGTTTCTACCCTCACCACATAAAAGGCATTTCTAACTCATGGAAGGCAATTGAGTTGAGCCCTCTATAAAATGCCTGATGGTGACTGGGAGTCTGAAAAGAGCTCCTGTGACAAAGAGCCACTGAGATGAAATCATGGCTGCTGAGCAGCATCTGGATATGTACGCAGGGAAATGGCTATGAGTGAGATTACACAGAGCTTTAAGGCAGGACATATAAATACACATGCATCTGCTGCTCATGTAAGCATCCATATACATGAAGATAGACATTTGGTTTTAAATGATAACGCCTTGTTCGAAAAAAAGCCACAACGTTACATCATATATCAATTTTACAACACATCCTCATATCTAAACAACTGAATAGGTAGATTGCCAGTGACTCCCAAAATGATATATGTCACCATTGCCAAAATGTATAAAAATATTTGTGTTGGCATGTTACGTTCAAGACGTAAATGAACATAATCACTAATGGTACAATGCTAAGACTGAGTCTTCACCTACGTGTCCCAGGCAAAAAGTCAGCATCCTCTCAAGCTGATAAAGTGAACCAACAATGAGAGTTGGATTAAAAAGAACACGGTGTAAAGGAAACAGGCTGATCAACGCAGTTTTAGGAAAGAAGGAAATAAATGAGAGTTGATTAAAATAAAAAATAAAAACATTAAAACAAAAAGAAAGGAACATTAAAGCGATGATGGAAGACGTCAGGAATGCGCAGCACTAAATGAGGGCCGAGAACAAGTGGGCGCAAAAATAAAGCAAAGCGGTAGAAGACTGAAGCTTGTAAACTGTATGTACAGTCTAGGTGGTCTGGCCTGAGCCATGACACGTCACACCGTGATTGGCTTCAACATTTCACAGCTCTATTCCACCATATTTTTCTCCCTCTGTCTCTTCCCATGTCTCACCCTGTCCTTCTCCCGTCTCCTGTGCCAGCTCCAACCGTCCCCCAGCATTGTTCTGAGAAAAAAAACAGAGGATGGATCGTCTTACCTTTTCAGGAAGGCAGGAAAAAAAACCCAGTCAGAACCTAAAACTCCCTAAAAACACAGGGGAGAAAAGGGGGAAGTGACATAAGGGAGGGAAGGGGGAGATGGGTGAGTGGGAGGGCTGGAGGAGAGAAACTGCAAACGGTATCTTTGATATTGATCATAATCCTCTGATAAGAAAGCATTTCCAGCAAACTGAATTTCATGCAGACATACTGTAAAACCAGGTGGGGAGAGGTGTTTATACTTGAACCCAAAAGTAGGATTTGGGGCAGATAAAGGTTTTATAAAACAGCTCAGACCCACATTAATGCAGCTAAAAAGACTTTTCCACATAGACAAAGGCACGTATCTAGTACACACGTGCATGCGCACACACACACACCTGCACAATGACAGCAGCATGATTCATAACATTAATTACAATAGTTGATACAAAACAATGTTAATGACTTCTCAGATTACAATCTTCCATCAATCACTCACACTGAAGCATCACTGACATGTCTGAACAGCGCGCATGGTGAACATTTCCAGAAGACAGATAGGCTAATAACTAAGTAAATGTTGTTGCTCTGGTTTGGAAGTGACTTCACTGCTCCTGAGCACTGACTTGCAATGGTATGAGACTTTTACAGTATTACGAGCATCTCAGAAGATATCAATAAAATTATTACTAATTTGAAAAGTGATTCTGACATTCAAGTTAGCCCTTTGGGTGTAGAACGCTTTGGTGTCCACTGTATAATGTTTTTTGGTGAGGAGTGCCAAAATAAGAGTTCAGTCCCCATTTCGCCCTGCCTGTGAGCCATGAGCTATATCAGGGGGACTTTACAGAAAGTTGAGACTTCTCACACACACACACACACTGGATGGATGTTATCGTCGTGATCAGGTATGTATGAGAAAAACGACACACACAGACTCACTTGCCCTCTAGATAAGGAGGTACAAGTTTCCAGCTTTCTACTGCAGCCATATCCTGTTACTAATACTCTGCCCTGGGCATGCACACCCACACACACACACACACACACCGACAGACACACACACACACACACGCACGCACGCACAAACACACACACACACACACACACACTGCCCTGGAGCACAGGAACATCAACTTCCACTGTGGGCCTCCGTTTCTCACCCTTTTCTCTGTCTTTCACCTCCCCATCACCTCTCAGTTCACACTCTGACCTTTTCACACCTGCTCACATATAACTGCTCTGCATAAACACATGCATACGGGTGTGAGAATGAATTGCTCATAAAAAGGGTGAAATGCATAGTGTCGAGTCCCATGAACAATAGATAAACACACGGAAAGAAAACCAACATACAGACATTTGTTTGAGTGAAGAAGTGGACGAGATGCAGAAGAGTATTCTTGAGCGTTGACATACATCTACACTGGTAAATAGGACAGTGGTGTATTTTAATGTCTCAGTGCCTAAATTCCACTGATGTGTCGTCTCAGACAGCAGAAAACAATTGCTGCTGTTGTTTTGATGCATTACATGTCACTGGTGTGTGAAATTTAGGCACATCTAGGAATTCTTCTACATAACTTAATGAGAGGTTAGGCACAAAGGATTGAGTAATTTCCTTTCTCACACACCTTCCTTAAGGCTGCATTTGCCCTTTTGACTCCAATAAATCAAAACAATAAACATATGACTGATTTATAGGCAACACATAAAAGTGAAACAGGATTAGTGGCTCTGTAACATGATGCTAAACTGTGGGCAGATTCAGATGTCTCTCATTATTAATCATACTTGTCTCTCTGTCTCCGGGTTTGTCTCTGCACTGTGTCGTGTATGATTCGAGGAGGGGAGAGAGACGAGCCGGCAGGCACGCAGATATTAACAGGTATCAGCAGACAGACGTAGGCGGATGAAGGCGCAAGTGACAGCGAAGAGAGTGCAGGTGAGTGCACTCTGGGTTACAATTATCAGGAGATTTAGGGAACCTTGTTACTCTGGAACAGGTGCGGCTAACTTCCTCAAGGCCAGGTTCAAAGGTCGTGAACTGAAAATCAGGGTCATTGCAGAGATATGTGAATTTGACTCTGAAACTTTATATTTCCTCATTTCTGTGACACCTGCATCCTTTTGACTGTCACTTCTACCTTCAGCTAACATAAATTGTCTGGCTGTCTGTCCGTCCGTCTGTCTGTCAGGTGGAGAGTCAAATTCACACATACTATGAATGAACTTATTGTTCAATTATTAAGTTTCTGTGTGGTCTGTTGATCTGCAGAGTTACTTCCTGGTTCTGCTGGAAAGAACTAACCTATTTACCATGTGAACGTATGCAAACTAAAAGTAACATTCACCGTACATGGTTCATGTAAATTCAGTGAATTCAGGTTCTGTTAAACAAAAGCAAGAAAGACACATCACCAACCACATAAACACAGCATTCATCCTTTGCTGCAGGTTTTAAAGAAATTACATTTTATAGCTTATTTAAAAGTGAACCACGTATCACCGTTAACAAAAACTATTATTGTCGGTATGTAGGTCATTGATTTGAACTAAGATGCAGCTCTGCAATGCAATGGAATGAAGTTATTGCATTACAATATAAACTGAGACAAACAGCTTTTAAGTTTATTTTTCCCTATTCGTTCAAATAAGTGTTTTGAATAACTGAGTTATATTTTAATTGCTCAAAACCCGTTTCTCGTGGTGTCGGTGTGTGTAAATTATCTGGAACGAAGCTGTTAAGAGAAGTGTTTCCATGACTGAAAAGGACAATGAGAAAACCAGAAAAGAGGTCAGCGTCTTTGTCTCACGCAAATTGACAAGATACAGTCATTTACAATCCAAACGTTGGTATATGCATGCTGGAAATACTTTCTGACATAACCACTTCAAAAACACCAACTGGGGATGTTAGTGATGAATCCTTTATTGATAAATTGCCGTTAAGAATCTAACCAGTTAAAAATGTATTAATCGACAATCAGAGATGAGCACAAATGCACCAAAAAGTATCTTGTTCCAAATTACAAATACTTGCTAAGCAAATATATCAAAATAATGTTACACTTCACAATAAGGTACACTAAAACAGTAACTAATGATTCAGTAATTAGTATTTAATCAGTCTATTGGGTAATTACTCAGTATTGTGTTTCACTTTACTTGAAGGTACACAAAAAGCATAACTAATGATTAAGTAATTAGTATTTAATGGGTCTATAGGGTAAATATTCAGTATTATGTTTCGGTTTACTTGAAGGTACACAAAAACAGTTTTCTAAAGGGAAGAGTGTCCAACATACAGTATGTCATATATCATTAATGATAAGGCAATTATCAATTAAAGAAACTGCTTAAAATCTGAATCCCTAAAACCAACGAGTATTTAGATAAGCAGATACCGATTAAAAAAATACAAGGTAGTAGGTTTTCTTTTCTTATTCCCATTTTCCCTTCTCCTCAAATCCTACCACGTAACTCCTGCTGATAACATCAACACTCAGCTTAGCAGAAGCACCTGGATAACATGACAACCCGTCACACACACGCACGGAAATACACACACATGTACACAACCGAGTAAGGTCTTGACACGTTCACTCAAAGCCTTAAGAGCGAGATTAGATGGGCCAATAGACAGTTAACACACACACACGCACAGTGAGTGGTTGGATGGACAGCTCCCACAGCACTAAATGGTAAACAGCAGGTTTTAGGTGACATGTCAGGAATGTAGAAAATGCTCTTTCATAATAAGCTGCTCTCTAACACTGCAGGGCAGGTCAATCTCTCTTGCAGTTTCTGTGAATGTGTGTGTATGCTGCTGATCAACCTTGTCAACCTGAACCTGTCACGGCCAACCGTATGTGTGTGTGCGTGTGTGTGCTAAATGGATGGATTTAGCATGATGAAGTGGTTTAAACCAGCAGAGATTAGATGTGTGAACAGCTGAGCACAAGGTGGCAAAATGGGAAAGGCTGCTGAAACACAAGAATCAAAATCTTTGCGAGAGTATTCGTCAAATTTCTCTCAAAACCTTATTAAACTTAAGACAATAATATGTCTGTCTGTATATCGATCTATCTGTACTTGTTATAACTTCTACAAACTTAAACCAATTGTATTGAGGTGGACACAGGCCAAAAATAAACTTTTCGGAGTTGTGTTGTTTATAATGAACAAGGTGATATCTTCAAAGGTCTTGTTTTGTCCAACAATCCAAAACCCGAAAATATACAATTTTTACTATATTGATAACTAGAAAACTAGTGAATTGTCCCTTTAGAGAACCTGGAACAATCAAATGTTTGGCGTTTTCTCTTGAAAAAGTAGTTGCAGATCATTTTGAATCAACTAATCTATTAATTGTCACAGCCCTACAGTTATTAGAATATTGTGGCAGTGATTTGTTGATGTTAAAATTTTAAAAAGCAGAGCAAAGTTCTGGTGGTGGCCAGATGTCTCTCAATCGTCTTTTTGTTTCTTTTCCTTAAAAAGATTAAATGGAGAACAGGTAAAAATATGACAGATCTTTAGAGATCTTATGTTTGAGGCCTACATGCTAAATAGTGCACAGTGTGATAACAAAAATTTGACTAACTGATTTCAAGTCACTCAGTGGAAGATGGGTCTAATAGAGGCTTAGTCAAAGCCTGTGCTTGAGTGTACAATAGCAATACTAAGGCATGTCAGACAAAAAGATGTCTAGTGAAACTTAGAGGAACAGTGTAAATATTGAAATTATTGTGCTTGCGCGATCGATCAGATCAAAAGGTAACAAAAAAAAAAGATATGCACATGCCCAACACCCAATGGGATGTGTGCTCAATCACAAAATACCTGGCAAAGGTTTTTTTTTTTAAAAAAGACACACACACACCAAAGAACTCCATTTGAAGGGCTTCAACTTGTATGACTATTACACAAGGCTTCAGTCTCAAAAAAGTATTTTTAAAAGGGAGCTTTTTGTTGCGTAGAGCTCTCTTTTTCACCTTTTTCACCTTCACAGATCACCCTGTACATGCATCACAAAGACGTCCCCACACTTGTGAACTTACAGTACACACTGTACAGTAATTGTAACCGTAGAAGATTGACACCTGTGTGAACTACAGTATTTTCTACATGTGCAACCTGTGGGTGCACTTTACACACTCACACACACAACCTTCCTTTGTCACCTCACTTCCCAACATAAGTAACAATTGTGTAAATCATCTGTGTTAATTAGAAAGGAAAAACTGGTGTGACTACATCTGTCAGCCTCGGAGGCCGATGATGGCTCATTTTCATGTTCAAACTTTGGCACTGACACCTAAATGTGTACAAAAAAATAAATGCATCGTCTATTTCCTGGTGGTTTGGTGGTGTTTTCCTGCCTTTTTAATCCAGGTGAGACTCAAGTGTGTGTGTATACGTGTGTGTGTGTCTCCTGCTACTTGAGCAGTGACACACTCAGCAGAGAGTCACAGGGAGTTCATCCAACAAGAACAGGAGGATCTGCCAGGACTGTCATGTTCCAACAACTTTACAGGAAAGCTGACACACACACACACACACACACACACACACAGGAGACAATGCCCTTTGTATTCTACATGTTACATTCAAATAAGATAGATCTTTAGAGGTTGGAGCCGAAGATGAGATATGTAGTCGGATGTAAGCATTAAGGAATAAAGAAACACCTCTGAGTGTGCACAAATAAGTTGAGAAACCACATTCTTGTCACTTATTCTATTCCCATTCCGTTCTGCCAAACATTTCCTCTATCTGCTAGAAAAATATGTATTAACCGGACCAGGAATTAACTGAAATAGAGAGGGTACAAGGTCACATATTTGGACAAACCATGAACTTATTTCCTGCATCTTTCTCGGGTCCCTGGAGTTTTATGGAAGTCCCCCTGTGAAAGCTGAGAGGGGCTGGGTCTCTTTCTCTGGTCAGGGCTCTGTTCCCCTGGCCCATTCCCATCAAAGGCCTTCTGTTTGGGGGTAAAAGAGTCCAGTTTCTGGGCCTCCCACAACCAGGCCGCATGGTGGCATGGAGAGAAGGGCCCAGAGCAGGGAGGTGCTAAGTGAGCGGGGGCCGAGCGAGAGCCTGGGGAGTGAGTAGACAGAGCAGGCCGACTAATGGACCTCTCGCTGGGGAGAAGAAGAATGTCTGGTGGGGGAGATGAGGGGAGACAAGGCCTATATACAGTAGGAGGGATATGTGTGTATGCGTGTGTGTTATTTGGAGATCAGTGTGTGTGCGTGTGCTATATTTCCCCACAGCGCTCCCATTAGGGAAGACCCTGGAGAGAAATACATTCAGCACTTCATTCATTATACTGAGCAGTCAGCTGTCATCTGTGTACTCACACCTACTGTACATGCATGAGTTAAGACAAGCACGTGCATACAGTCACCGCTCCCTGATGATAACCGCGTACGCGCAACAGACACACAAACATTAATGCGTTCCTTCACATATTAATATGTAAAGCATGTCACTGAAACTGTCAGGGTTAGACGTTTAATTCCTACTGGGACTGCCAGACTAAATCTGTTCACCCAGAAGACAGAATACACATTTTATGAAGAAAAACTGAACACAAGAGATGTAGTCTGTAAGAATGAAAAGCTTTATTAGTAATAATTTTTTAGTAAATCGAATAATGTCAGGTGAACTCCAATGTTATTGTATTCTAAATTAAAAATCCTTCCTTTAGCTGTGCCTTTAATCTGGTATTATTTTACTTATTTTATTGGTGTAAACCCACGTCTTACTATTTTTCATTTTTAATAGTTTTTTTTAGATTTTTTGGGGGGGTTTTCTCAAAACTTTGTTTGACAGAACAGCTGAAGCTTTGGACAGGAAAGGAGGGAAGGAGAGAGGAGATGTCATGCAGCAAAGGGCTACGAGCTGGAATCATACCCAGGCCGATGGGGTAAGGACTCACAGTGCGTTCATGTGCCGTCGAAATTATTGGAAAAACGTTTTTCCAATGGGGAAAATTCACTTCAATGCCCTCTCTAGTTGAAACAACAACTATTTGTTGCCGAGTTGAGGTCATAAGACACTGAAACATGGGTTGATGGTAACAAACTCTTAGCAAAGTCATGTAACATATAGGTAACGTGTTGTTTAAATGCTCTTAGTCATAAAATGCAAAGCCACTCCTTTTTGGCGTCCATCAACACACCAAAGTCAGAAGAACGACTTCCCAATTCGGGAAATGGAACTATCCGAGAAGCACCTGAATGCAGCATCAGCCTTTGTTCGTGGGGCAACAGAGACCCATTTTAATCAATTTTAATGTTATTCCTTTTTATATTTATATTTTCTTCCCTGTTTTTAACTCATTTGAGGAACCACCACCCTAAGGCAAGGAACATGTTACAATGGAGCTACTCACCAGCTAGTAAAGGCAGACAGTAATATGCATTGTCTGGCTACTACCATGGCCAGGTGCCAGGTGTGTGTGCACATTGTTAAAGGAGCAACCACCCACCATGGATACATGACAGAAGACTGAACAGCAGTGCAGGGAAAACATCTTTTGTTTTGGGGTCTTCTTAGTAGCCAAGGTGGCTCGAAGGCAAATATAAACACCTAATGTGATGTGAACTATGTCATGTGCCTGTGTCTCCATTTGTCCGTCAATCTCTACATTTAGCAAAGATGAAAAAGATGAAATTTTACCCTTAAATCAAAAGGTATGAGTAAGAAAAGATAGGTGGATCTTCTAAATCTCACCAATTGTTTTTTAAACATTATGTTAAATGACATTAACTGAAGATTATTAAAATTCACTGTAACTCAACTGAAAGTTAGTTCGCTTGACAATGTACCACAGAATAACCCTCAACATGTTTCTCTAACATGTACAGCACACACACAGCATTACATACTGTATAGAAATACTGTAGATGCACTTGTCTGTGCCACAGAGTTATTACATCTACACACATAACGTATACACACACACACACATACACACACACGGGCGCATTTTTTTGTCTCCATCCCCATCTCACCCCACTCATCTGCTGCTCTATGCTGCAGACAATAAAAGACGGAAGGAGGTGGAAGGATGGAGGGGAGGATGCGACTCTCCTGTGAAAATAAACATGTGAAACAAACACCCCGAGTGTTCGGGTCAGGTTGCCCTGCTGTGACGACAGTGAGCGTGAGGCAGAGGGCCGTTGTAACTGGAGCCAGAACAAAATACTGTAAAGGGATGGCGAGTGAAATAAACACATAGACTCTCACACACATGATTCCGATCAAAAGTTAGTTAGAGAGAGAATTTTCCAAGACATGTGGTGCAGAAGACGACTTAAATGATAATGAATCATTCACATTGGCTTAAATTGCAATGCATGAGATTAGTTGAATAGTTGATTAAACAATGTTACCCTTATACTAGTCAGTTAAACTTAACAAAGTAATATTTTTACTTTTACTCAAGTATTACTTTTGGAATACTTTAACAACACTGAACTTATGTGCACATTTTAATTTCATATTGACATAATTTGCAAAGAAATGTCTTCCTCATCAAATGTTGCTTTACAGAAAACAAGCATACAGTACTTATACAGTCACTCATGTTAACAGCACCGATTAAATGTTGCATCTAAAATGTAGGCCTGTTTACACTGCTGAGCGATTGCGCTCACCCAATGAAAGTGCCATAATAATAAGCTGACACATTTCCTGAGGATTTGTTTTGTTTTTGTTAGGTTAAATATTGTTTTCGATAAATGTTATTTGTCAACTTTTATCTAGTGACTTGTTGCCATGTTGGCTAGGATAATGTGCAATGTTCATAATGCACAACCCCTTTTTAGTGGCGTTTAAATGGGATTTGGTTATTGAGAAATATAATCAGTAGTTCCAGTCTTATAATGTACATCAAATTTTTGGGACAATCTTCAACCCTATAGATTAAATTGTGCTTCGGTTTTCTAAACTTCCATTTAACAGTCAGGGAAATATGCGGTTGGTAATATCCCTGTCTTCAATATGCTAATGTATGAACAGGACATGCAAATCCACACAGACTCAGCATGGACCAAAGTAATTTGATCAGAAAACTGCCCACATTAGTTGACAAACTGACACTGTCAGCACAGTTCTGGGAATCCCCCAACATAACGACATACAGAAAGATTTACAGCCTTGCAAGAGAACCGCTGAACCTCCACACAAATGTGCAATTTATATGACTGTTTCTTACTCTACGCTGTAGGCATTTTTTTAAATGATGACAGAATTTTAAAACCAATAAAATGTCTTTCCTGAATAGTCATATACCAATATTCAAGTTTATAAAGTATTCAGTCTTCCACCATTAGGTTTAAAAACATCACCCACCTCCAAAAAAAAAAAAAAAAACTGCCTGTACAGTTGAAATGTCAGACATTTATTAACGTACATGGTGAATAAGCATATAGACCGTTGAGAAGGAATGTTAAAATGTGACAAATGATAGCGGATGTACGATCGAGTATCAGCATGGTATGTGTGAAAAAACATGACTCTGTTTCTCTTGCTATTTCCCTCTCGCGCTTGTCCTCTCTGTCTCACCTGAGCTAAAGGTCCTGGGAACAACACGCTTACTCCTGCTGTGAGTGACAGCTCATGGCCCCGAGGCAGCCAGCTCCGCCTCCAGGTGAGGTCCGACCATCTCAGGTTTCCATCTCAACCCCCTCATTCATCTCCTGCCTTCGCCTCATCGCGCTCTCATTTTCTCCTAATGTACCTTCAGGCTCACTCTGACAACACTGCACATACACACAAATGTGGAAAGTTTTGCAACAGTTTCACTAAGTTACAAGTGGACATAATACATTGTGCAGAAATATAGAATGACATGAATACACAGGACACACAGAGACATGTATATGTTCAGTGTCATAAAATGGTACATAAATAGACACACAAACAAATTAAATCAGCACAAAATCACACACATAAAAACAGAAATACCGCCACAGAAATAAACCCAAAATGACACATCCTCTACCCAGGCAAGCACAAAGTCAAGAGGGCCAGAGCTTGTGTGTGTCTATGTTTGTGAGTCTGTGTGTACAGTGCCTCAGGTAGTGGGGTTTCTATTACAGTGACGCTTCCTTTCCCAGGTGAAAAAGCCAAGCAGGGAGAGTAAAATCTCGCAGCCTCGGGGGGTTAAAGCACCACCTCATACCTCCACTAGTATGCCCCCACCTGCCAGTAAACTTATTAACATATCTCGCTGATAACTTCATCAGACTCACAATAAGGTGGGAACACAGTTATCCCAACTGTCCTGAAGATATCTTAACCAGGTTACGTTACATGTATTAATGATAAAACACAAGTAAGTATTTCTCAAGTACAGGCGCTGAGCTAGTTCTCAGTCTAGGGCAATTAAACTGGTTTCTTTCAGTGTTTTGATTCTGCAAAATCAAGGTCACAGAGGGACACAGAAGAAGTCTCCAAATGCACCACATAACAATGAAAAGGATTTTTTTTCTCCTTTCTTTTATTTTATTTTTATTTGATTTTTTGGTGACTACCACAGGCTAGTGAGTAGATATAAAAGGGGCAATATGTAAGACTTTTAGTTGAAAACATTCAAAAATTAACTTAGATTATCGACAGAGTGCAAATAAATAGCGGCCACAACATTATGAGAGAGATATCCACTGAAGTTAGCATGCTAACAAGCTAGCCTCGGCCCGTGCCGCCTCCAAAGCCCCTGTGCCAGCGCTGCGAACACTAACGCTCCCCCCAGCCCCCAAGCTCCCAGACTGAACCTCTAGCTGCGCGGCTAAGTGAGCTAACTAGATAAAGGCAGCTACAGTTAGCAGCAGTAAGCAATTACTCTGGTGCTACGCTGCCCCCTACTGGTTGGAGTATGAATTTGACAGGTGGCTGATTCTTCTTTAAAAAAACAATTATGAAGATACAAGGAGTGTCTGGTTACTCTGAAGCATGCAGGTAGCTGTAACTAGGCTTTTTTAAGACATGTATTTTTCCAAGTTGGCTCTTCATTAGATTAAAGGCTCTGAACGTTTTTGGTACCGCAGTCCTTCCCACAACTCACCTGGAAAAGTAGTCATGTTTCTCCTGAACTAACTATGTGTTTCAATAAAAAATAAACCAACATTGTACGGTTATGATTCATAGTAAGTCTCCCTAAAAATAACCGAGTGGTCCCACTTCTAGATGTCAAGCTGTTTACACAAAAAAATTAGTTTGGCAGATCTGGGCCAAACACTGTTAGTCAGAGAACTGCCTTTATCCAAGTATTTATCAGTCATGCTATCTGTTTATCTGGAAAGGTGCAGCGGTTGTTTCCCTGTTTGTGTGTACGTGAGTAAAGAAAGAGCGACAGAGAAGGTGGAATGTGATTAAGGTGGCACTCTAGTCAGTGGACAAGAGTGTGTGGAGGGCTGTTTTTGTAGGAAGGGGTGAGGGGGTGACTGTGCGGGTGCGTGTCACTTTCTTTAAGCCAATCATGTGTCTTGGCACTCTGGTAAAAGTCCATCGAGTGGAGGCCAGAGGGAGGCCCAGAATGAGCTATGAGAAAATAAAACAAAAGGAGACAGGGATAATGTTCTCAGCCGTTTAAACGAAAGTGCCAAAAAATGAGGTCTGAAAAATGTGTAAATTGAAACGGCTGTACTTCAGGCCATTCATTTCCTGCGGTATCTGGGTAAATATTATGAACTCTACTCCAGAATACTGAGCACACTATCCATCATGACTCACACAAGCCAAGTTTCAGCTCACTTTTTACTCCACTACCAACATAATTAGCTGGAGAATTATAGTCTGTACAATCGTGTGCATGTGTCTGTGTGCTTGTGTGTACGTGATGATAGCGTTTTGCCCCTGGCAAGTTTTAAGGAAGATAAACATAGTGCTTCAATCCAGTATACTGAGTTCTACAACAGAAAGGCAATAAGCTGGGGCGGCCCACACAAACACACAGGCACACACACATAGATGCATATTCATAATTCTCCTTGTGGCTCAGCAGGTGTTGAATGAAGATTTAGGTTCCATTACAATGCGTTTTTTATTTCTGCACTCTGGTAAAGGCATTTCTTGCGGTCTTAATTATGGAAGACATGTTGCATTTTTTCATATTTCTTAAAGGATTTTACTAAATACCAACGTATAGAAAGAAAACGACAAAAATAATCCGACTAAATCATCACTTAAGATCCACTAGAAGTGTGAGGCAGTGTGGCAGAGACTCTGCCCTCTGCCTCACACTTATTGTCTTAGTATTTCGCTGTGTTCAGGATATTTCTAGGTGATGGCGATTCTGCAGTAAGATAGTTGATAGTTGTGTCTCTGTCCTAGGTCATCAAATACCAACGCTCTGGGTCGGTTTGAATGACTTTTAATGGTGTGATTACAAAGCCTTACAAAAAAAAAACAAATCCTACATGGTTTGCCTTTAAAGATTGATGTAACAAGCTGGACTTGACAGAGACTTATATGTTTACAGCTCTTTTTTTCTAGATGCACCATATGGGTAACAAAACTTTCAAAATAATATGTCATGTGCAGTGGAACACTGATGCAGGAACTGCCCATATGACAAACTCTTCTAAAATCATTTCAGCCTATTTTAAAATTTCCTATTATTTTCATTCACTCCCTTTAGATCAGTAAAACAATAGACTGAAGTGTTCATTGTCTTTGGACCTACAGGTAATATTATAAACAAAAAGATTCATCAGTTTAGATCGCTACAAATCACTGAGTTAATCAAAATAATGTCTCACTCTCACTCATTGTGCAATGGCAATACATGCCATACAGTATAATTTTCCTCAGCTCCCACTCACTGTTGCTGCCAGATTCATTATTATTATCTTATCTGTCTGTGAACAAGTTTGCACATGAAATGTCTGAGTCTGTTAGCATTTTCCTATTACCTCTTGCAGTGCCTTTTTTTTTTGTTAATCCACTCAAAGCTCAGTTTAACCTCTTGTTATCTATTCCACTATGTCTACAGAATACATGCTATGACAACTGACTAACCAAAACCTAAACTTCACCACTGTGGAGAGGGGTTTTCTAATTCCACTCTATTAAACGATGATTCAGGGTTTTTTTACAAGTTGTTTCTGTATTTTAAATCATTCTTATAAATAACATTGTAATCAACAAGGCAATTGCAGAGATCTGTAAATGAAGCAACACGAGGCAAGAGACAAAAGCTTCTGGGGAAACATTGAAGTGAGGAAGGTAGTCGGATGTAAATGTAATGTAAACAAAACTTTACAAAAATGACCTTCTGCCTTAGTCACAGATAGATTTTTATTGCAATGGTGCTTGTTTAACAATGAAAACAACAACTCCCATGACCCCATGCTACTTCACAATGTCATCACACTACATCTTTTGTTTTCATTGTTTCGACTGAGAGAAATTACATACTGTGCATTTAAAGCGAGAGAAAACTGGGAACCCTCTCTCTGCAGGCCAGTGCAAATGGGAGACGAGGATGGATTTCTGGATGGATTTCTCGCCTCATTCCAGCGCCTCCAACACTACCTGCCAGCTGGCCAGACAGAAGCAGAGACTTCTGGGATAGATTAATGTGTAGTGGTGGGTCTAAATTGGCCCCACATCAGGATGGCCTCTCACTGAAGAATTAATAATGATGGTTCCTGTTGGAGTGTGTGTGTGTGTGTGTGTGTGTGTGTGTGTGTGTGTGTGTGTGTGTGTGTGTGTGCGTGTGTGTGTGTAGGATCCTGGCAGCCTCTACAGGTCTGGCTTGCCCTCTCTAAGCTGTTCTCCGTCAGCAATACCACACAAGCACACGCAGACACACACACACAAAGAAGCACATTACCAGAAGCACTTGCGAAGAACGACACACACATGCACGCACACACACCACCTCCTCATAACCACTTGGCTCTTGATGAACCGACCGCAACACACAAAGAGGCTCAGGAGATAGAGCGTGATGACTAAAACTGCTTCTCATTCATCACTCTCTTTTCAACCCTCTCTCTTTTGCTTCTTTACTCACCCATTATAAATACTGCTGGTGCGAGAAAATCTATTTCCCCCATGTCCTCACACATGGAGACTAAAATAGTCATTTCAATGCCTGTCTAAACAATCATTTTCATGTCTGAAGAGAGCTGGTTGATACTCGGCTGAAATGTAGTCAATGTGCCCTGCAAGCCATCAGCTTCTGAGCTCAAGTGCCAGTATTGAAAGTGTACACAAAGAGGTGTTTATCTGACACTGGCACGGTTTGACGCACACTGACAATATGCTTCCACTAGAAACCTATATATGAGCGTTTTTTTGAAACCACAGGTAACCCAGACCTGCAAAACCGTCCTGCTACCAAACCCCTTATTTCCTATTTAATTTATTTGCTTAATTCACATATGTAAATAATGACTTATATGATAAAAAATGAGAATGATAAAGAAGAGCTCTTCGTTTATTTTTCAAAAGTTCATAACTGAAGATGTAGGCCTCCTAAAAATGTCTAAAAACAACATTTGTTGTAACGTTTAAACCCAGAGATATGTGTAATTTTACTCCAGGTGACAGTAGGTTTTATTTGGTGGACTGTCGCTATAACCTCCAGGGAAACACCAGATGATGTGTCAGAGAGTCAGAAAGAACGAACGAGACTAAACGTAACGTGCATAAAACTTTAAAACATTACCTTGTCATTGAACATTTCTGCCTGAGTCACTTCAGATGTATTTTCATCACCAATTGTTCTTGTTCAACAATGAAGACAACAACTCCTGTGTTCTGCACTACTTCACAACATCAACAAACTATGTCTTATGTTGTCATTTCATTTATTGAGGGACCCCGAGCAGCAGAAATTAAATACATATTGCCACGTAAAATGAAGGCGTTCTAATTTTGTACAACCCTTCTGTGTGCCTGCATTTTTATTGAGACTACATTCTACCCATGCAGTGAGGCCCTCACAAGATGGAATAAGCACAAAGCAATGTTAATGTTCAAAGTTTTGTTTGAGGTAAAATGTGTTTTGGCACATTGTTGTGTCCACAGCAAATGATATCAAATTTATTTGCCTTGGAGTCTATGAGTGACCAAAGCAGAGAAAAGAAATCTGCTCACTTCACTAAATAATAAAATGAACACCAATTTGATATTTGCACTTACAGAGTATAGAGGTGTCAAGTCAAGTGACGACTATGAGAGCTGCACCATTCTCCTATTCTAGCACCCTCTCTTGTTTACTTTCTGTCTTCTGTATCCGTCACCCTCCACACTGGCCATGTTATGCGGTTCTGCTCTTTAAGAAACACCACAGACGTCCACAGTGGCAGCCTGAGAACTGTCACTGAGACCGTTATAAAACCATTAACAACGGATCACGCTCACACGCTGCAATCACAGCCTGTTTGCTTTGGAAATGGTGGTGAAACAACAGTCAGTTAAAACAGGGCGACACAACCTGAGTCATGATTAAAATGACTCAGATGTGAGATTCAGGCACTGTTTATGCAAATAGATCAGGAACCAACAATGTATACACATGAAAGTAGGACAGAGAGAAAGACCAACAAGCCAACAAGTCCATCAGCAGTGGGCCAAGTATTGATTTGTGCACTTGGAGACCTCCTCTTGAGGTTATTTCTAGCGTGATCCAGCAAAATCAGACATCATGCCCATGGACTGATGACTAAAGCTGGATGGAAAACCAGATTCCAACTAATTATTGTATTCAAATACTATCTATCATCTACTGTATCACAAATTTAAGCAACTCTGACTTATGGTGCATCTCAAGTACAGCAATGTGATTTTGTGTGCAAATACATACACGCACATACATTAACAACACACATACTGTTAACTGTCAAAGCATATCAGAGTGATCCTGAGGAACGTAAGAGTAGACTGATCATTACAAACATACACACACACACACAATCACACACAAAGACACCCAAACACACACATGCACACACAGAAACTCTAGTGGTTTTCCAGTGGAGTAGAAATATCATTATACAGTTAACTGTACATTACAAATGGGCTGCCAACTGTCTCTGGAGTAACACATGACCACCCTTGGCTCCTGCGATTGGCTGGCCGGCAGAACGGCATGAGTATCAGGTTAGCGATTGATTGGGTGACGTGTGGTGGAACAGATGGAACAGAGAGGAAGTGTATTCCCAGGAAACCACACCAAACTAGTGGGTTTTTCCACAGGCAGGTGAGATGGACACACACACACACACACACACACTCTAACAAGACAATTCCTGAACCTACACCTCTCTCTCTCTCCGACAGGCTCAGGCTCTTCCTGGCTCTCTCCCCAGCCCTCACAGGCTATTTGGTTCTGCATAGATCTTCATTATGTTTAATTACCTTCTCGGGTTTCACTGGAATGAATCCACATGTGAGTGAGCTGGGGGGGCGTTCTTTTCCTTTCCCGATTCTCAAACCATTTTTTATCTGCCAAAGAGGTACAATAAATCAATTAAAGACAAAAAGCAGAATTGACATACTTTCCATGGCAAGATTTATATTGGATCTAAGCTGAGAAATCAGACTGTAAGTCTGCTTTGCCCACACAGGATTCATGTTGATACTGGCTGACCATAGAAAACAGAACACGGCTGGTAATGTTGAAAACAGTGTTTCAGTGAACAAAAAAAAAGGTGAAGGAGAAACAGAAAGTCTCACAGAAAAGCAAAAATAACTTCAATATGAATGAGTGAGGATAAAAATCCATGTAGCTGTATAGTATCCAACAAAAGCTATTGCCTATATTCGATTATTAAGCAAATATACCTCGGAGACCTATTATTGTTAATCAGTTTAACTTGACACCTGACTAGAGCCCAACCAGTATATTGGTTGGCCGATATTGGCCCATCACAGATACATCGGCATCGGCATCTACTGAATGTTGTCCGATATGTGTCGATATGAAATTTTTTTTGTACAGAACATAATGCAGAAAAAGATGCTTGAAGTTATTTATAGCTATTACATTTCCAGTGAAGTTCACTGTTTTCTTTGACTGACAATACAAAACAATAAAATACCCAAATCGCCAGAGTAAATGTTGGTAATGTGCATTTCTCTATACCACCAACTTTACTTTTCTTTATGTTGTCACATGCATAAGTTTTTCTTTTTCAAAAACCACTTGGTTAGGGTTAGTAAAAGATCATCTTCTGGCTTAAAATTTGTGGTTTGGTCAGCACAAACACGACTGGAGCTGCCCCAACTTCTCGTCAAGAATATCTTCTTTTTTTTTTAACCACAAAAAAGGCTGGAAATTTCCCCGAAGGTCGCTTTACAAATATCCAGTGGTTTCACACTAACAAATGTTGAAGCACACAGTCCCAAACTCTGCTCACTGGCTTGGCAGCCTTGTCGCCTGTAACTTCACCAACATCCCCTCCAGCTTATATGACAGGCAGGTCACAAACATGTAACGTAATGAGGTATTGTAGAAATATCAATACAGTATGTAGTCCTATGACATGTACAAATGTGAACATATCAGTGGTTTGCAGGAATGTTAACTGCCAACATTTTATCCTGGCGACATAGCTGAAAGAAAAAGTCTTTACGCATGTCCATACATTTAACCTGATTTAATTACAACCTGCCAGTTAGCAGCCCAGAAGAAAAATTATACCATCGACAGACCTGTTATAACCTGTCATAATGGGTATAATCTCTGTGCTGCTTTCCCACAGGAGCAAAACATAAAACTGCATACGTTTGAAGACTTTAGGATTACTACAAATCGCAGCACATCAAGGACGTGTATTTTTTCTAAACTTTGTCCCATCCATTCTGACAATATGCCAGAACTGCTGCTCCATCCTGTCCTGAGTGCGTCCCATCTACATGCAGGCTGGAAAACATTGTCCTGAACTGGTCAACCGCAGTGGAAATGCCCAGGGAAGAGATTCATCCTTCTGATATGAATGACTGTAAGTAATTTGAAGTTGTTTGCAACTGCCTACTGAGAACATGAAGTGATTTTTTTTTTTGAAGTTATGACTTGACTAACAATGAAGTTTTGGTGTATAGTACATCACAATACAATATTCACCCTGTGTACAAATGTATCATATTCTAGGACACGCCTGGTTGGGAAACACTGTGGGAGGCAGGAGAATTGCTCAAGAAGATGGCAGGCTAGTGATTTTATTTACCAAGAGCAATCTGAGCCAGGCGTCTGAAAATAGTCTCATCTCATTCCTCCTTGGTGAACTATATAGTATACATTTCAATATTTACTTGAAAAAAAAAAAAAAAGACTAAAAGAAAATCCATCTGCATAGCCCCCCTCTCTGGGTTCATTCAACAACACGATTTTTCCTTGGAGGGAAAATAAATTGTTCAATATTTCTCCACCATTACACGGGAACCAAAGGGGGGAATAATAAACAAAAGCAACTGGAAATAGCCTCAGGGGCAAACAGCTAAACAAAGTCTTTGTGGAATATTCTCTTTGCTGTAGTTTTCTGAGTGGTAGGAGGGCGGCTCACGCACTCTCTGAAAATAGGTAACTGAATTGTACCTTTGGAACAGCCTGTCACTGGGGTAGTACCATGTACAAGTGTAATATAGTATTTCAATTTTCAATTTTCATAACCCTACCATTTTTTCCTTTAAAGGTGCAATTTGTAAGATAGTTGATTACTGGGCATCACTCTGAGAGCTGGAAATGAGACTCAACAATCAGCTGTCTTACAAATTATACCTTTAAAGGGACAGTTCTCTCCAAAATCAAAAAACACATATTTTTTCTCTTACCTGCTGTGCTTTTTATCCGTCTAGATCGTTTTAGTGAGACTTGCAGACTTTTGGAGATATCTGCCTTCTCTCCAATATAAAACATCTCGAAGAAGAATAGAGTGGCAGCTTCTTCTCTAACTGACTAAGTTGTTAAATGGGAAACATAAAGTCACCTCATATTGATTGAAGGCGCCTGAATTGAACTGAATCGAAATTGATCTCGGCAGACTTTGTGATATCAACAAATATCAATCATTGTCCAAAGAATTACTGTAATATATGGTTGTGTGACAAAACTGCTGATATACAACCATAAGGCTTACATCTCTATGGCCGACACCTCCACAAGTCAGCAACTCACACCAAAACAGAATAGATGAATGTGTACAGGTAAGTAGTAATGTTCTATGTTGTATTTCATTTTGTTTCACCTGTATTTTCCTTTTTTCTAGCAATTACAAATGACCAACACTCCTTGCAGTTTCGCCTGCTAAGATGGATTTTCACCTGGATACCATAATGTGCCAGCCCATAGCAGCAACAAGAACATGATCATTGACCACCTACCAACCTGCAAAGACTGCCAGTAATGTTCGGTGGAGCACCACTGCATCTTCCTCTCCTGAAGGCGGTGGTAACGACTTTATCCCATGAACCTCTTGGTGGTCCATTCAGTCTGCAAACAGCTGTTTCCAACTATTAATTTGTTCAGGAAGCAATCAAAATTCTGATGTAGTAAACTGAATTTAAGAGAAAAACCTTCAGACCTTTTGCATCAGATTGCTAAATTATGGTACATTGTGAAACAGTCAACTAATGGTTAATATACAACCATACATTAAGCATGCTGGAAGATTGCTACTGTTCTTTTGGTTCAGGCTGAGCCTCCTTTATGTCTGTATGTTGAATCAAAAGCATTTAGTCTCAAGAGAGCCCACACTTTAACTGCTAAAGCACATCTGTGAAAAATGTGCTCCCCCTGTACCACTATCTTCGAGTGTGCTGCCCACTGTGTTGAATTCTGCTTTGCTACAGAGACCTGTGGGGGTTTACAAAATGTGCTATGAAATCTAGCTGCTGTGGGCACGGCAAATATCCCTCCCCAGATAATAATACGTATCTGCACTGTCGGTGCACTTACAGCCTCAGAGCGTTTCGTGTCGTGCTACAATATGGAGGGGATGAATTTGCAGGTGACAAACTGTAAATTAGATGAAAATGGCTCTTTTCTTGGTACCCTGGCAGGTAAAACCAAAAAATCAATGACAGGTTTAGAAAATAATCATACAAGAAAATCTGTCCCTTTGTTACTCAAGGCCGCAGCAGTTTGACTCAACACCCCTTCGAAAAACATACAATTATTTGTTTAAAAAGGAGGATTTTTGGAAGATTACCTGAAGTTTTTGCAAACAGCAAGGTGATGGTGCTGTATCTGTGACAAAGCAGGGTTTCAGGCATCTTTTGAGGAACACCAGTGACTCCTTGAGTCTGGTAGCGTCTAGTGCAGGAAGAGATAAACGAACATTATGATCTTAATCATCAATGGGTTAATTAGGCTTACATGTCACAAGTTTAAAGGGACAGTTCACCCCAATATCAAAAGTATATATTGTTCCTCTTACCTGTTGTGCTATTAATCCAGCTAGGTTGTTTTAGTATGAGTGTCCGTTTGTGTGTCCAAGTTGTGGAGATATTGGCTGTAGAGACGTCCCTCTCTCAGTGTAATGGAACTAAATGGAACTCTTTGTTCCATTGACATTTAAACAACTAAAGAGAAATGTCTCTTTCCAGAAATTAAGATTCAATTACTCAAGAAAATCCACAGACCTTGTTGTTAGCGGTTTTGTGAATGAACTATTTTCTTTCTACCAAACTACACCTGCCAACCGTCTCACCACGCCAAGGTAGAGTGCATATACTCATGAGCGAAAGACTAGCTAACAAAACTAACTATGCTAGCTACAGTTAGAGCTCAGCTGATGAGAAGGCCATGAATGTTTACATCTCGAACTTCAACACGCATAAGTCTCTCGTCAGCATGGTGTTTGCAGGTTTGGCACTTTTGTGAATGAAAACACGTTTTTTACTGTTAAACTATTTACATTTTGAAAATAATACATGCTCACATTTTCTGTTTAATCTACTTTTTTTGCTACAGAATAGATTTATGAATCTTGTTTTTACTGAGGTTGGATCAGATGGGGAAGTATACAGAGAGGACTACCTCTATAAACTGAAATGTAATGGGAACATAAATTTTACAAAACATTAAAATAAAGAGATTAGTGAAGGTGTTAAAATGTCCTAGATATACCATTAATTATTCTTCACTCTTCCTAAGGTCTTTAGTTCTTCTTACAGGTACATTTAAAGTAAAGCTACAGGGAATTAGCAAAATCACCTTCACTGGGTTTATAATCTGCGCTCCCTGAAAGGTGCACCACGCCCTTAAGATTTTCACTGCAGGTTAAATCCATGTTCAGGAAGCACTACTTTGTTAGCCTAAATCCATGTGTAATCTGTGTCAAGGAAATTGCTCCCATGTGTGTTAATGCTACCGACAGAACTATTAGGCCTCAGTATTAATGGCTTGCTGAAACACACAGCTAAACAAACAACAGCTAGCTTACCCCGTCTTTGCCCTGAGGGTCTACACAGGCAGGAGATGTTACTCTGCCCCTTATACAGTAGCAGCTGTGCTAACAGGCACAGCTTGACTGGCCTGAAGTGCTAATGGTTGTGACATTACAGGGACAGCATTATCACCAAAAATACCAGAGAAGAGTTGTCTTTTTTTTTTTTTTACAGATTTAAAAAATAAATAAATTGAGCATTGCATACATTTGAATAAATTCCCACGAGGACTTTGTAATGTTTCCAATTTTCAGGGGAAAGAAGTCAATCATCTAATCAGTAATATCACTGGTGGAGTAAGTAGACAAGATCTTTTCAGAGCATGTTGATGCATTATGACCAATTTGTACTATATAAGTATTTTAATTTATCTATCTACTAAAAGTACTACTAAGATGGAAAACTAAAAAATGTCTAAAATCCACAAATATAATCAAGAAAATTCAAAGCGTTGTTTTAAAGAATGGCTTGTGAAAAGGCCTATTAAATTTGATAAAATCAGAATATTGGAAATACTGTAATCTAAAACTACCACCTTTAATTGGTTTAACAATATTCATTATTAATTTGAACTCCACTAATTTTACACTATAACTGTTTACAGGTCTTGGACTTGCAGTTTAAAAACAAATTATCATAATTGATACAGTAGAATCAAAGATATCAGCTGTTTTATTCCACCCATTCTTCTTCCTTTTCAAAACCTGGTGCCTCCATTACCCACAATGCAACTTAGCCACTGAGTGACATCACTGGAGGCTATTTATCCTATTTTCACATGCGCAGTAGCACTCCCAAGACCTGTAAACACACTTTAATGTGTAAAATTGATGGAGCTACCCTTTAAGTAGATAAAATAAGGGCTACATAACTAACTGGAACTTGAATTATTTGCAGCTATTTCATTTATACAAATCATTAAATAAAGTTTCAGATGATGGATCTATACAAAAGTCTAACTGTTGAGTTTGATTTCATTTTCAATGTGAGCTGTCCACCATCCAGAGGAGCTAATGAGACATCGGCGTTTAGGTTTCCATCCATTTTGATTGATAGAAAGTTTAATACATTAAAACATTTTCTGGTGAGTATGCTCTGCCACCAGCTGTCGAGTTATGTAATTAGAGATCTTAAGTTTGTTTTGAGAAAACTTGCCGAACGCCTTGGAGGAGACTACAATTAATGTGGCGTACAATATCTCATTATCCAGGGGGCCAGATCATCAGTTATATTCATGGCCTCTTGGCTGTCCATATTGAAAATACAACAGTGAGCTACATTACATGGCTGTAATTAAAATAATCTTTTTTTGTTCCAACCAAGCCCATAAAAAAAAGAGGGAAAAACTCCTAATCCAAAGGAAACGTACAAAAACAGAAGAAGTTTTCTGAAATATTCCATAACTGTTTCTAAATGTAAGTGAATTCCCCCTAAGCTCCCACTTCCTTCCTCCCTCTGACACAATGTTTCTATGGTCTCAGACTGGTTTCCCTGTGGGATGAACATGAGATATGTCGACGAGATATGCTCACACACTCTCTGTGTATGTGTGTCAGTGGGGAGGATGGAGGGGGTATGCCAGCACACTCTGTCTGTATGTGTTTGTGTGATATGCTCTGACACTATAAGTCTGTGTGTGAGAGAGATCTCACCAGTGTTCTATGCTGGATGTGTATAAAGGCTTTGCCTATAAGTAAATCCCCAGAGGTGGCAGCCTAACCCAAACACTCAGCTGTCAATCACTATAAGCCACCAACCACGGTCACGACCCGGGAACAGGAAGAGGCCTTGTTGTCCCTGAACGGATCTAACTGTGCTACTCTGGAGGGAGTCATGTATATAGAGATGTATCTGTGTGTTTAACTTACTATTCAGTGTAGTGTATGTTTGTGTGTAGCGGGAGTTCAGCATAAGTGGTGGACTTTTCTTCACTCAACAAAAGAATATTAGTTTAAAGTGGCTGAGTTGCTCTAAATGTTAAAGGAGATTTATGCTTTTTCAGTTTTTCCCTTTTCTTCAGTGTGTTATAGGTTCTTATGCCTGTAAAAGGGCTTGAAAGTTAAAAAGCCTATAGTCCAAACCAATGGGAGCCCCTCTTTCTCACAGAAAACACTATTCCTGAAGTGCCTGAAAACGCCTTGTCAGTAGTCCCGCCTTTAATACCGTGACTTTGTGACATCACACTACATGTCAAACATTTGCATGATTAAGGCCTATTAGCTTGTTTGGCACAATTTAGCGCAGCTGCTCTGTTGTTGTTAGCAGTGCTGGCTCAGGTGTGTGTGAGCTGACCAATCAGAGGAGACTGGGTGTTTGGGAGGGGGTGGGGGGGTGGCTTAAAGAGACAGGAGCTAAAACAGAGCATCTCAGGCAGAGGGGGACTGGACTGCATTTTTGTCGGTTTCTGTTTGTAAACACACAACCCAAAGGTGCCGTGGTAGAGAAAGATAGTTAATTGTTGTGTCTCATTCCTAGGCTGTCAAAAAACGATGCGTCAGGTTGGTGAGAAACCAACCCAATGCGTCAGTATTTGATGAGCTGGAAAAGAGACACAACAATTAATTTTCTCCAGAATCGCAGATGCCTAGAAAGACAGCAGAAATAATGAGAAAATACAGGCAGAGGGCTCTTCAGATAGACACTGCTACACATGTCTAGTAGGTTAAGTGATAAGTGATGATAGAGAGGGATTGTTTTTGTATGAGTCCTTTAATGCAATCTGCCCAGTAAAAATCATCCTTATGTTATATAGCATTCTTGTCTTGCAAGACATCGTTAGACTGTGCCAGCATTTAAGGATCCAAGAAGTACATCTACACAAGCTCATCTTGATATATAAAACTTGGACATGTTCTTCCTCACTGTTCGTGGTTTTGTTCTCAGTTCCGTTTCTGCATTCATACAGCTTGAAGCATTGCTCTAATTTATGACAAGTAGAACAAAATCAGGGTTGCCTCAGTGTGCAAAATCAATGATGTTGGCTGATACCACTAACTGTCCCTCTCTCCCCCTCTTCACTGTGTTGACACTGATATACCTGACACCTTGAAAGCTACACTATTCTTATTTTCTCTTCCTGCTGCAGTCTCACTTTCTCTCCTGCTTTATCTCATCGTTTTTCCTTTCCCGCGTCTGTCCACTGCATGTAAAAAGCTCTATAAGTACATGGTTAATAAAAATATTATTTCCAATATTCTGTGTATTCTGTGTGGAACTGCTGAACACCTGGCACCTATGAAAATATTTACCCAGGCAGAAATCACTGCGGAGCGCACTTTTCTCTTGACGTTACCCCATCCTCTGCTTCCCTTTCCCTGCTTTTCCACTCCACATCCAAGAAGACTTAATACTGATTAAAACAAACACGCAGTCTTAAGGCATTACCCACTTTGGGGAGATAAGTGGCAAAGCTGCTGGAGACTGGGAATTGTAAGTGACGTAGTTGTAGTTTTACAAATGGTGAGCAAAGAGGGAAATGAATGTCAGCACAAGAAATGACCTGGAGGAAAGAAAGGCAAGAGGGAGAAATGAAGGGCAAAAAAAACCACATGCATCTACTAATGCACTACTAATCAGATGCTAGCTCATTTACTGCCCTTTATCTTCCCCACCAAGTTTATAAGCTCTGTTGGTGAGGTGTAATGCAAAAAAGCCACATCATCTTATCTCAAGAATACATGTATTATTCTTATGCTGTGGGATATGTAAATGTGATGGCTTTCATATATTTTATCAGCTTTGCATAGTTAAAAGGCTTTATTTCATTACACAGTCTCATACTTTCCCTGCAAAGGCTAATGCAATTAGTAATAAAGACAAATTTCCTTTTTTGTGTCAGTGTTTGTGTGTCAGTGGCTCTAAGTGAGTGTCGGCCTTTTTGAGCGTCTGGTGTGTGATGAAGTATGTGAAAGGTTGACGGAGAGAGTGTGAGAAAAGGAACAGAGACACAAAAACACATGTACTGTGTGTTTGTCTCCGAGCCAGTGAATGAAATATATGGCCTGAAGTGTGTGTGCGTGTGTGTGTGTGAGTGTGTGTGTGTCCTGGCACGTGTGAGGTGGTGTGTGGGCGTCGAGAGGGAAAGCTCATAAAACCCATGATCACACTGATGAGGTCACGGGGAGTGAAACCGGAGAAAGCCTTTCATTTCCTGTCCCATTCCATCCCTCTCTCTCTCTCTCCTACCTCCATTCATCCATCTCTCCTCTCCTTACTCCTGTTTTTCACCAGTGATGCCAGAAGTCAAAGTCCATCTCACCCTCTGCCTATCTGGACTTTTTCAGTACGTGTCACCTGACACTGGAAAACAACAATATGAAAGGGAGTTTTGTTTTCAAATTCTTGGTTTTCACGTTAAAATGCCTCTCTCTCCGCTCCTTTGTACCACTAATGTGCTAACACATGTAGTGTTAGAGCACATGTTATAACGGGATGGAACTTCTGAAATGCTTACACTTTCTTAACGTCTTTCTTTTAAAAGGTCCAGTGTGTAAGATTTAGTCACGTTTAGCAGTGTGTTTGCAGATGGCAACCAACTGAATACCCCTCGTCTGTGAGTAGCACATGCATGAGCGCATACGCCTTCTTGGACACCACTTGGACAAACAACACTCAGAACTGCAGTAAATCTGGTGCTTTAAGCATTTTAGCATTTTAACTAAAGATGATCACATTTCTTCAGCAATTCTGCCATGTGCAAAACTTGAAATGAGTAAAACTTGTAAGTAGAATTAAAGTCTATAAAAGAAGAAACAATTGGGAAATATACATCTATTTTCAGGGTGATCTGCACTGCAAAACATTGGAAATGTGTTACATATACAGACAAGATTTCTATGTCTATAGTTACTGTTCTGCAAAGCCATAATTCACGGGAGCTACAAGGAGAAAAGTTTGCTAAACAGTTGGTTTCAGGAAAGTGAGATGCCAATTTGAGTCCATCCATCACCAGTTGCTGTGAATCAACATGTGAGTACAATCTTCGGTCATGTTGTCAGTCTAAATGTGTGTAGACCACAGAGAACAGTTTTTCTCACAAAGCTTCCATCTGTAGCCGAAGGGAGACCGTATTGATGTCAGTGGTCACACCGCTAACCTGGAGTTATTTTCTGCTGGAAGGAGAAACCTGCACTAACCATTGCAATCACACTGTGGCAATCATGGAACAACACAATGGGAGGAAGACGAGAGAGCGCTCACAGCAACAGGCGTCTGAGAAATAAAGACTGTGACTAGAGGTGTAATACTCCTCTGCTCTACTTTTAGACAGCAGGTACTCTAGTCCAGTTTGTCTATACTCATGATTCATGCAAGATAGCCCAAAATCTGAAAGATAATTTGTGTGGCATAAGGGTCGAAAATTTGTTTTTTGTTGTACAACCCTCTGTTATAGAATAACAATTAAATAAAACTTGAATACTTTGGCATTATATTTGCTCAGCACATTTGTGCTACCATGGAAACAAATGACTTTTCCCTTTGCACAGACTGATAAAAAACATTTTTACTTTTTCACATTAGACAGCCAAATCTCAGTACAGTGTTTGCCTATTCAGCGCTTAGTTGTGTTGTTGTTTGTACAAGGCACTGTTGCATTCAGGGGTTGTTTGCAGTGTTTTAGACTTCTGATCATGTTTTCTTTTTATAGACAGGTGGTCTGAGAAACCGAAGATCAACAGAGAAAGCTATTCTCTACTCAATGTTCGCTTAGCTGGATGCATTTACTAGCTGTGAGAACCATTCTCTCTGCTACTGTGTGGAAAAAGTTCAGATGATTTTGTGTCCACCTGTGTCTCCATACCTGGATCTTGAACAAAAGATGATGAAACACAGCCCCGTATGACCACTAGGGATGTTTTTCTTTGTTAACTTTTAATAGCCTGGTACTTACGAAACAATAAATAGCCAAAATGTTTCATGAGTGAGAGTGTGAGAGTCATTTAATTGCTTACCATCAATTTTCTTCACATTTCACCAAAACCTCCAGGCACACCTGAGCTCACTCACACCACAGCTGTGAACCAGTGCAGCAGAGGATAACCGAGAACTACACAACTACTCCCACAGCCACTCTTTCTCTTATCACAGGCTCATTACCGGTCAGTGTTTGACAAAAACTCCAAGGGGCAGGGGTATAGCTGGCTGCAAGATTGCCTGTCCCATCAGTGTGCTCACGTTTAGTAGCGGGAGGAAAATTAAAGGCGTAAAAAACAGGAATGATGCTGAGGGAAGCTGTGTCGAATATATGTGTTCCCCAAGACAAAAACACTGGAAACATTAAAACAAGAGACTGCGCCAAGCTCCGGTGTATGAGATCAAAACAAACAAAAGACAACACAATGACAAAGGGAGTTAACGTCAAATAAAATGAGGCTCATTGATCAGAAAATGGAAATCCTTTTGGAAAAATGAGCAAAACAAAGATATTGAAATACAGTATGCGTTTTCTCAGATCATCGCCAAGCAAACTGCCACTTCTGATTAATCTTGATCGAACATCTTTGTGTTTGTGTGTCTAGAACATATTCTATTTGTTCCCCCCAAGGAGAGATGGTGAAGCAGCAGCACTAACAGTGATTAGGTATTCTGCACTCAGTATAAGGTTTAGCACAGGGGACCTCCGGCTTTCTCAGAACCATATTTTATGATGTTTTTTTTATTTATTCTAGTTTCATAAAAACAAACAAATTAGATAATGTGGATGGGGAGTCTGGGATTAATTTTGAAGCAGCTGATTAGTGTGTGTTTGTGTGTGTGTGTGTGTGTGTGTGTGTGTCCTGGGATAATTGTGTCTGGGACCATGCCTAAAAAGCCTTCAGGCTTTACTGCAGTCTGGGAGATAGAAGCATTCCCTCCTCCTCCTCCTCTTATCCCCGTCTCCACCCTTCCCCCCCTCCAGCCCACTCATTTCAGTCTTTTCACATTTTCCTGTTGTCTGGAAGAAAAACTTGTTTTTTAACTGGTGTCTTTTTTCCTCTTTCCATCACTTAACACATCCTCTTCTCCAATTCTCCCACCTTCCTTTTCTCCATGCTTCATGCCATCCTCCCTCTTTTCCGTTCTCATCCACGCCCTCATCTACAATGTGAATCAGATCACGGCACTGAGTGAGAAAAGTGCTGAATTCTTCGTTTGAGAAAAATGTACATCAAGAGCACAAAGTATACAGGAAATATTTTTAATGTCAAAACTTCATCTGAAGATGAGGCCAGTGTATTTACAAGCTGGAATGTGTGTGTCCACAAACACAGTAAACAAAGTCTGCCTGAATAACAGAGATATGCAGATGTTTATCGACAGACTGTTTGCTTGTACAAACAGAGCAGAACAAAACAAAACATAGCACAGAGGTGAATGTTTACATGTATAATAATTAAATCTTATTATATTTATAGAAAAACTGAGGCAGCTCATGTATGAAGCTACCTGCACCACTGCTGAAGTGCAAATTATGGGTTCCATTTCAAAAAGCTGTCTTCTCAGTCTCTGCTAATGATCAGTAAACAATAGTGTGAATGCAGATAGCTGGCCAACAGGTTGAAACATAAAGGGACATTTTCATCGTCCATATTCAATCCAGTCCACGTACCACGCCCAAAGATAAACAGGGAGTACACACAGATTGAGTGCCTGACAAAATGACTTCAGGGGAGAGAAAATCTCTAGTCGTTAAAGGTCCAGTGTGTAGGATTACAATGGTCGCTAAAAACAAAAGGCCCTCTCTAGAACCAGTGTTTGGTTTGTCTGTTGTGGGCTACTGTAGCAACACATTAGTACAACATGGTGGACTCCATGGAAGAGGACTCACTCCCTCTGTAGATGTAACAGTAAAAGGTTCATTCTAACATAACAAAAACACAACATTTTTTTATTTTCTGGTAACAACACATGAGTGAAATCACAATTAGGAATTTTATATTCCATTTCTCCCCCACATTTCACTGAATCCCAGACACTGCACCTTCAACATAACTGTAAGGAATTTTGGTTTGACTCAGTTTCATTGGACTTGAAACAGCATTCTAAGTTAAACTACTACTTTTCTACTTATTTAAAATTCCTAAAATGGCACTTAACAGATTGCCTGTTAAAGTGCCCCATTCAGCAATGCTTATAAGAACCATATCAGTTCTCACTGTAACCTACTCATGAAGTAATGTGCATCTCAGTAGCTTTCTGTGTAATTTCCCCTCATTAATCTAATCCAATTACAGTAGATTAAACATGGGAATTAAAAGACTCTATTGTAGGACCCTGATCAAGTCCAGGCCAATCCGTCCCCTCTGATGGTCCACATTCAGGACCCGGACCTCCACTCGTTCCCCTGGTCCCAAAGCCAGGCTGCGGCGGCGCTGGCTGACAGGCAGTTTGTCCAGAGTTATGTTGCTCTTGTGGATGAGGCCCGCGCGGCCAACACCGATATCTACAAAAGCTCCAAACAGAGCTGTGTTGTCCACCCGTCCCGTCAGCACCGCTCCCACCCGCAGGTCACTCATCGACACAATGCCCCGTTTAAAGTCCGCCTGCCCAAAATCTGAGGAAAAATAAAGAGAGTATCAAAAAGATGAAGTGGATGTGAGGGAGAAAGATCTATAGCAAAATCAGGTGCGGGTGGCAGCTCGTACAAATGCTTTGGAGACGAGACGGGAAAGGGGATGCGGGAAAGCAAGGGGCGGGGCAGATATGACAAACATATTAGATTTCGAGCAGCAACCGAATACTTGTGTCTGCATACTTCCACATTTCTCAGCATCCTATTCAACCCCTCTTTCCACTTGGCCTGTTCATGAGAGATCTTTTTCCTTTCTCTAGCATAACACAAACAAGGAAGGCGCGTGCCCCAGGAAATAGTCCGGTCCAATTATCCTCCCCACAGCACTGATTTCATGCGGTAGCCCCGGCCCATCTGTTTACTCAGCTGAGCACTGGCTAGGAGGCCAAGCGTAGTGTGCTGCAACCGAATAGGGCCAACCTGAGGATGAACCTTGAAGCTGCGTTCAATAATTTTAAAGAAGAGTTGGCCAGCACTAACTGAATATCCAGGATTTACTTTTTTCTTCTCCACATGAAACTGTATGAAAAAAGGAGAGCCTGGTAATAAGGCACGGAAATTGTTTTGTATTTAACTGACCAGAAATCAGACATAAATTGTAAAAATACTTTATATATAAACCACCAAACAAGGTTTTAATGTACTTTCATGCCTGTTTCAAACAAACCAATACGGAGAATCAATTGATCAATCAAGAGTATCAGTATCAATAAAATCCTAACGATATCCATCCCAACATGAGACTACACATTGTTTTTAGACATAAGATATCGTTACATCGTGATATGCCATAAGTGTTGTCTTTTCCTCGAGGTATATATCATTTATCACAATATTATTTTAGGGCAATAAAGTCTAAGCTTGTAAAACCTAACATACTCTCTACCTTTTCATAATAAATAATTTTAAGCTACCTGCTCTTTCATGTTAAAGGCATTTTAAAGAATATAGATAAGAAGAAGAAATGAAAAAGGGAGATGTGGCATAAATTCTTCTCGAGGAAACAAATTTGAGTTACAGCGGGACTGCTAAAAATCTAAAACTTTGTGACCATGTATGATTTTATGGGTATGTTTATGTGTGACTGAACTCAAGAGTATGAGACTAAGGAGAAAAACAGAGGTCTTTGTGTATTTGTGTGTAGAAATATTCTGTCCAACAACACAGTCTGCTGGACCCATCACACCCTGTCAGAAACATAGTGCTTGTGTTGTTGGGCTACAGGGAGGAAGCCACAGCACTGTCAGATCCTATCAAGTTACACTGCCAAGACATGCCTATTATAATAAAGGCACAAGAAGAGTCAGTGTGTGTTTTAACTAGCAAAGCAGTCAAAGAACTGGACAAATACAAGTTCAACTTTCTATCAGTCAGAAGGGACCTATAAAAGACATTATGAAGGAAAGATGAGAGACTACAAGAAGTTACTGCGACTGCTAGGTTGCAGATGCATGCTGTCTATGAAATTTTAAACGATTCAAAACACTGATAGTTTTGTGCTCAGTGAAAAAATTTCTGCACGAGAATAAATAAGTAGTAATAACAGATGTATGACCTGGGGCAAATACTGAGAAATAAGAGTCGAAATGTGGTTTTGTTCACTTTGGATTCCTGTAAAGTGAAAAGAGGGGTGTGCAATGGACACAAATGCATGTAAACAATGTTTAACTCTTGCAACTGTGAGTGACAGGATTCTTACTTTGTCGTATGTCAAACCCAGGGGGCTGCGTGAGGCCGTCTATGATGAGTTTGAGGGTCTCTGGTGTGGTGTCCACTGTCCTGGCCAGTTCCTCGACACTGCTGCTCCTAACCTTGCTCTCCACACATTGTTGCAAGCCTGCACTCCCGATCTGGTCTGCACTCCCATCCACAATGGACAGAAATCTGGACAGAAGCGACGTTTGTAAAAAAATATGTACAATATAGCGCAGAAGGTTAGAGTTAAACTGTTAAAAATAAGAAATGCAAAAGCCAGCAATTAACCATCATGGTCATATCTGTAGACCTGGACGGTGTATATAGAGCATAGAGTTTTTATTTATTCATTTATTTCCTTATTTATTACTCAATCCCACTTTCCTCTACTCTTGACTCTAGAGCTGCTCTGACAAGGATATTTCCCCAGTGTTGGATCAACAAACTTTGTCTTTACTTATGCGAACACAAGTTTATGAAGTGGCTGCAAGAGAAAAAAAGTCTCACATCCATCACTGACTGAAGGACAGGCCTTGGTCTATGGAGATGGGGTAGGAATCGACTCAGAGAAAAAGGAAAGAGGAAAGGATGAAAGGAGGGGTGGAAAGTTCTGACAGTCTTGGAGGAATGTTCAGCAAAAAAAAAGAAATAAAAGTTGAGAGAGGCAAAGAAGTAGGAAGAAGAGAGGGAAAAGCTAGGCTAATGCAGGTAAAGTGAGAGGTAGCTGGGGGAAAGAAGGGAGGGCAGGAGAGGTGTGGGAGTAATTACACGCAAAATCCTGGGCTGCCGAGGCAGAGCTTTCTGCTCTAAAAGCACACACAAGTACAAATATGAACATTTATTTCGCCCCCTGTTAAATCAGGTAAATCCACAGTGGGCAGTAAACGCCCTGACACCTGGTCTCATGAAACTGCCTCCAGTTTGCTAAGGCTGGACTGTTTGTCCATCCGTCAACAGCCTGGAAAAAATCCCCTTCTATCACTTTATTCTATCCAACCTCCAAAATGTCTAGACAGCCGGTCAGGTCGCACCATTTAAAACTCACTGAGATTTTAATCCAAACTAATTAGCGAGTCTACATTCTAAGCAGACTTAGTAACAGACTGGCATGGGACCCAGAGTGGCAAATAGGAGTTATGGAAAAATGAGTGACATGTGAGTATTGTGCGCACTGTATATATTATTTACAGTCGGCACTTTCCACAGCTGGTGATGGATGTGAATGCATTTGCCTCTACGCATGTGTTCATGTGTGGACCAGCTGGGTAGCGTCCATGATGGATGTCGCTCACTTGTAGCCTGACGCCAAACAGACTCCGCAGCTGTCCCCCACCACCATGATGGACAGAACAGGTGGACACACACATACAAGAACATACACACACAAAGTTGATTCATACACAATGTTGTTCAGAAATGCTCGTTTGGCAGTAACAGGGACAGTGCGGATGTAACGCGACACGGCTTGTGTACAAACTATGTATGAGACAGCTGTGAGCGGAGGGGCCCCGCCAGCAAAGTCACCGTCTAGCGTCCAAACGAGGGGGGACAAGCGGAATCAATCCCTCAACACCAGCGAGCCAGATCAGTGCAAAATAGAAGCTGACCATGTGCCAGAAATGGCTTCGCGGTGAGGAAACAGTGCCTTTGGAACGAAATGGATGTTGGTCTAACACCATGAGTCTCCCTGGGCATCTTAACTTTCAAACCATATATCTCTTAACAGGAAAAGTAATACCTGTGTCTTGGTGGCCCAGTGGTTTAAGATGCATTACAGATAGCCCCAGTGGTTTGAATCCAGTCTGGGACCTCTGGTCATCCCTCTTCCTCTCGCTTACAATATTTAGTGTCTTTCTCTACTGTGTCAAAATTTGCAAAAATGCCAAAAAAGAATCTAAAAATATCTTGAGGCGAAAATGTTGTGTGTTTATCTTCAACACTCACCGGAGTACAAAATACGAAACAGGTGGAAATAATTATCCCTACTTGAGTATGACAAGCAAGAGTACATCATAAGTCTTATTTCTGCCAACAGATTGCTAACACATCAACATCACATCACAACAAAATCAGAAAAAGTTGTTTATGCCAATTAGACTTGCAGTGCCACTGGGGCTTTAATCAACCCCAAATACTGTAGCTTTTCTGTTCATATATGCTGAGGCAGAACTGAAGGCTTTTCTCAGTAGATAAAAAAATAAACAAAACTCTGGCACTCACAGAGAATAATTCTTCTGATTTATTGTGGGCAAAAAACTAATGTGTTTCAGCTCAAAGCCATCATCAGATTGAGCTGAAACAGGTTTTTGTTTTTTTGGTGCACAATAAATCAGAATACTTGTTGTTTGATTTTGATTCTTGCCATTCCCTTGCACCTTTTATATTGTTTAGTTTGGGAAAAGTGCGAGCTGCTATTTTTTCCATTGTCTTTTCTCAGTGGATGCTCACTGATAGTACAACTCAAACCATTCAAACATCAAACATCGAAACTTAAAGATATCATTTGTAACATTCTGCATTAAAATGGCCAAAGAATGACTAGACCTTTGTTATGGATTTTGTTGAGTTGTACTTACATTATCCCAAATGTGTCCAACAATGTTTAAACCCAGATAAATCTGTAATCTAACTTCCACAAGAGAGTTGAGGAAGGAAGTCAGAGTATGTGACAAAACATAACGTGAATAAAACTTTAAAATATCACCTTGTCTGTGAACATTTCTGCTTGAGTCATGTCAGATAGATTTTCATCAGAAAAGGTGGTTGTTAAACAATGAAGACAACAACTTATATGATCTCAAACTACTTCATGATATTTTCATTTTTTAAATCGAGATTCTTGTGGCAGAATTTACATACTGTGACTTTAAGAGCACACAGGTCCAAGAGGGTACACACGATCCATTTCCACACTGAATTCAGGAGCATCCCTTTGACCTATGAGTGACATAAAAAATGCTCAAGATGGAATGATAGAGGAAGAGGAAGAGGAGAGGAGAGGAGAGGAGAGTGAAAGCAGTGTTGAATTAAGAGCAGCCTGCATTCTGGCTCTGGATCTTACAGTGGTTTTGGTGGGTGGTGAGTTCTACTTTCAGGTGTGTGTGTGTGTGTGTGTGTGTGTGTGTGTGTGTGTGTGTGTGTGTGTGTGTGTGTGTGTGTGTGTGTGTGTGTGTGTGTGTGTGTGTTACCCATCTCATTTTTCCAAGGGTGTATGTTAGTATTTAAGGGGTACCAGGAGTCCAGAGGCCTCCACCACTGCTGGGCTCATACTTATATAATTACTACCAACACTGTGTGTGTGTGTGTGTGTGTGTGTGTGTGTGTGTGTGTGTGTGTGTGTGTGTGTGTGTGTGTGTGTGTGTGAGAATGTGGGGTTGGGTGGGCTAGGATATAGATTTTATCCAGGCCCACAGCAAGAACCCACTCTGTCTTGTGTTATAGAAATATTGGGCCCCGACTGTTACATATCAGAGAAATATTCGTCATAAAGTGGACCCCCTCTGTCTCATATCTAAGTAATAGCATATATTTCATGAGAATGGACCCAACTATCTAACACATAACAATAAGCTTCATTAAATAATTGTAATAGAGTAGATACACTTCAGCCAAATATCAGCGTTTTTAACAAGATATTTTTGCATTTCAGCAAAGACATGCCACTACTGCTGAGACAAAGATGGACAAATCGAGTCTGTATATTTGTGTTCTTGCATGTGTGTGTGTGTGTGCGCGTGTGTTGTATTATGGTTACAAAAAGAGGGTGATGTGTGGGCTGTGAGCAGTAATGGGGGATACAGTTTCACTAATGTGATGAACATGATATTCCTTACACACCATAAAGACACACATACACACAACCACACACAAAGAGCATTCCTCCACAATCCTCCCTCCATACCTCCTATTTTCATCGGTTGTAGGTGGGGTTGTGAGAAGAGCAGTGAGGCATCACAGTGATGCCCTAACATCTAGTGCTGTACACAGCCTGATATTTTCCATTTAAGGGGTACGTTAAATGTGTCCCAGTATACTAGAATTTCAAAATGAGATCCACTTTCATTGTGTGAAGCTGATTGGTGTTAGGTGTCATTTTTTATTTTAAAATCAAATTCTATGAATGACCACAAACTTACAAACAGTGCAAGACTGAACAGATGAAGTGAAGTCTAAGATAACAACTGTAATGTGAGGAGACAGCCAAATCAGGTTCAACTACACACTAACCAAGAACGATCGTTGGTCTGTTTTTGGCAGAAGCATGATGTACTCTCTGATTTAAAGTGCAGTGGAATATGAATTATTTTCCACTGCATCAAAACTGCACCAAGCTGTCTAAACCCACTGAGTGCAGGTGCTGACATGCATGACTTTTCCTGCGACCTCATGTGTGAGTGAACTTAACGCCACCAACCATCATCTTTAACATTTAAAGAGGGATGTGACATACTGTAAAACCACAAGACACGCTTTGGAAACGTTCTAAAGATGTTGTTCTCATATTCTGCAGCCGTTTGTGAAAAAGAGGCCATCACAAAATATAGCGCAAGCAAGCGAGAAATTAATTCGAACTGAATTGAGCAAATTGCCAGACATGGATTATAAAGTAGTCATAACAAAGGTTACAACATTTGCCGACACAGGGCTAAGAATGCTGAACAGCAGGAAGAATAGAGAAGCAGAGTGTGATAAGTAGAGTGGGGAGAAACATGAGAAAGATTTAATGTTGTTGAGAAAAAAGGCAACAGGCATGAGAGAAATATGGACTGGAGATTTTATCTTACATACTATCATTTACTTAGCAAAATGTAGGATATTTAAAGTACAACTAAAGGAGATTGTACACTCAGGTCAGTTGCTTAGCTACAAAAAAAAAACTATGAACGAGATGGGCAAACATGACCACTCTTCACAGAATCTTCTTGGATTATGTGTCAGCAAAACATTGTAACCACACATTTTTTGTCTCTATTCCATCATTGTATTATCAATGTCTGTTTGTGTCTTTCAAGACATAACGTCAAACAACAGAACATCCATTCCGTCATTGTTATCGTTATCAAAAATCTCTGTTTCTGCCCGTCTTGATGTAAACTGTAAACAGCGTTTCTGAATATATTCACCTTGGAAGGAGTTTTCCAAATCTCCATTTTCAGTAATCTGAAATTCCGTTTACGTGTCCAAAAAGCCAAAACACATAGAGAGAGAGAGAGAGAGATGCCCGTGTGCGTGTGGACAGTGGCTGACATTTACAACAAGAGTGTTTGGGCACCTCACTGAGTTGTAATAAGCACTGCTGAGAATGAAAGACAGAGAGTGAAAGTGAGATAGATGGATGGATGGATGGATGAAAGAAAGGTGTCTTCCAAGAAAAAAGGAAAAAGAAAAAACAGAGTGAAATTTAAAGAAACACAAAACTATGTGAATTCAAGGGAAAAAGGGAAGGTGAAATAAAAAGACAGGGAAAGGGATAGAGGATTTATTAAAATTGAAGGGGGTGGTTATTTGTCTATTTAAACCTCTAAATTGTGACAGTTCTTTGATGAACAACTGTACAATACCGTCTATGCTGAACACACAAACACATAAACCCACAAATACACACGGTCACTTCCCTGAAGTAGCTGAGATAAGCAAAAACACAGTTTCATAAAAGCAGACATCAATCTATCTTCACACATGTGCACATAGAGACACACCCTCCCAAGCGCGCGCGCGCACACACACACACACACACACACACACATGCACTGAGGCCATTAAAGGCACATCAACTTGAGGGGAGTGATGCTTAGAGCCACTAGTGTCAGAACGTATGTAGACTAAACACAGTTGAGTGACTACAGCTGTAGGAGAGAGAGCCCTCCCTCACTTTCTCTCTCTCTCTCACTCACACACAAATGGACAGGACATACAAGTCTGATGTTCAATGTGCTTTTGATATCAGCATCAGCAGCGCTAACAATCATTTCTCACACAAGGAAACACACACACATACAAAGGCAGCACCTCCTCTCTTGTATCCCATGTCTGTGTAAATCAAATCAGTCCTCCACCGCAATAACCAGCCCCATATGAGACGGTGTCAAAATCAACTCCATCTTAGCCTGAACATGCTTTGGTCAGTGGGGTAGGCTGCTGTACAATAGTGTGTGTGTGTGTTTGTACATTTGTGTGTACTGTACCTCTGTGCCACATGGTAGGACTCCGGGTGTATACAGGTCTGGTCCAGGGGGTTAAATGAGGTTGGTATGTTGACACCAGTCTTTGCTTTGGCCTTCTTCGCTGCTGGTTTCTCTGGCACTGCTGGTACAGGGTGAGGTGAGGATCTGGCACTGTTTTGACAAGAAATAAAGGTATTTTTAAATATATGAAGAAGAATAAAGTGACCAGTCAGTGTGTGTCTCAAAACCCGGGCAAATTAAACCAAAATAACCTACCGGGCAGGATAACACTGAATGTAAGTCAGAAAATGTGTTTTACTGCAATTTCTGTAAACTGACCCTTTAACAACAATTAAGAACAAAATCAATGCGAAATGAATGTGTATGTTCGTGTCTATGTATCTGCACATACAGTTTTCACATGAGGGCGTACCTGGTTTGCGGGTTGATTCTGATGAAGCCGGCACACTGCTGGTAGGTCTTGGGCCCCATGCCTTTGACAAGTTTGAGTTGCTCCCTGTTGATGAAGGGACCATTCTGCTCTCTCCACTCTGCAATATTCTTCGCCCTGCCTGCATTCAGGCCTGCTACATGTCTGGGAGTTAAAACAAGAAATCAAAAGGGTAAATGTCACACAGCACATTGCCTATTTATTAAAATCATTTTTGGAGGTTTGTTGAGGTCTGTGTGTTTATTCTACACTCTCCGTTCTAAAGTGGATGCTGATATGAGGAACAGTACAGTGAAAAATAAAACTCGGAGGAAACCACAGTTTAGGTTCCAGATTTTTATAATATACAAACAAACAGAGCAGATTGTAATGACCAACAGTCACAAGAGACACACATGAGCCAATATCTAGAGTATATTTGTCCAGTCTTGGCAGAGCATTGAAAAGAGGTGATTTGAAACTCAATTAGGTCTGCCCTGTTAATGTCCACAGTGACTCACTCACACTAAAACACACAGCAATGTCAACACTCAACATAATACCTCAGTCATCAACACGTCTCTGTGTGTTTAATGTGTGTGTAACACAACTTCTGGCGGGAATGGAAAAAGCTCACTTGCAGAGCAGACAGGTAAACAGATGACCTGATGCCTGCCCTGCAGCTATTGCCAGCTCATTTTGTACTGTTTGTATCCACTGCAAGTTTGTGTGATTCAAATTGTGGCATTTTCTGTACTCCTGAATCATGTGTATGTACTGTACACAGTAAGTAAGCACATGTGTGTACAGAATGCTACCAAAAAATACTTTTGACTTTATGCATACATATACACTTCTATATGTGTGTGGCAGTGATGATGGCAGTGATGTGTGTGTGTGTGTGTGTGTGTGTGTGTGTGTGTGTGTGTGTGTGTGTGTGTGTGTGTGTGTGTGTGTGTGTGTGTGTGTGGCAGTGATGTGTGTGTGTCTACCTTGCCTAATCCCCTCTGTTGACTACAGTCGGCCCAGTAAGCGAGGCCAAGGTGTGAAGCATTAGTCTCAACAGAAAGCTGGCAGTCCGTGTGTGAGTGTGTGTGTGGGTGCGCATCTAGTTTGCTCCCATGCATGAGTGTGAATGAAGCTCTGCCATGTTGTGACTGCAAAGGGAAAGTATGTCAGAGGTCTAAGCCCTACTTCATCTCTGTGTGTGTGCGTGGGTGGGAGAGAGTGCTTGCGCACACACATGCACTTGCTTGTGTCTTTATGTGTCGTCTACCTCATCAGTGTCTCGGAGCAGATGTTGATGTCCACCCCCACGAAGCTCACACATTCTTGCACTACGCCGTCCAGTGCTGCCTTAAGAGCTCCGGCTGACACATCATGCTAGAAAGACACATTTCGCAAACACACACAAGAAAAGAAATGTCAGGCTGAAAACTGGATTAGCAAAGAAAATAACATTAATTTACTGCTTTCGGCAGGAATTTTAGCCGTTTAGGACTTTTATAGTCTTTTAAAGATGGAATATCTCAGTAAGAAAAAAAGGTAACTGAACTTTTTATGTATCCAAATTCGGTTTTATTTAAAAGCTAATACTGCCGCCTTTGGCAGTCGCGATGCAGAGATTCTTTTGTCATATTTCATCCAAAAACAATCGAAATGTTTTTTTAAATGTTTTATTGGAGACTTTCTAATGGACTTAATATAATCATGATCCATTTGAATAATCCCAATGCTGTATATTTATTCACTTTTATACGGCATTTTTCCAATGTACTGATATTTGGTCCTGTGTAGGCACAATTTGCCCAAAGGGGATTATTAAAATGTCACCCTTAAAAGAGATAAACAGCAGCAGAGAGTGTCAGCAATAAAATACTGGTAAACTGAGAGAGGTTTGATTGACAGGTAAGAGGCAGAGAGAGAAACAGACAGAGAGAGAGAGTGTTTAGTTTGGCTTGTCAGCAATGTCTCCCTCCCGCTAACACAGTGTTCTCGTTAGTGTAGCTCGCTGTCGATAAAGATCCTCCAAATGAACTCTTCACACTTCTCAAACACCAGCCAATCAACCATTAATCAGGACATATTTTCCAAAAAGACTGGAATCTTTTTCCTAATAAGGAGCAGGGAGGACAGCCAATGATGTAAAGGTTAAGGAAAGGAAAGGAAAGGAAAGGAAAGGATGATTGTGTAACAAAAAGCAACATCTCAAAAACTTAATCAAAACAAAACCCCAAAATAAGATTAAAGATATTATTTGAGGTCAAGCAGTCGTCCCCAGGCACACAGAAACTCTGGGCTGCAGGACAGGGCCAAAAAGTTCAGTTGGACTGATGCCTCAGCAACTGCTTGAGGATTAGCCGACAGTCTAAACTAGACTACTGTTAGGCTGTGTGTGTGTGTGTGTGTGTGTGTGTGTGTGTGTGTGTGTGTGTGTGTGTGTGTGTGTGTGTGTGTGTGTGTGTGTGTGTGTGAGAACGTGACTGAGACTAGCATGAGTTGTCCTGTAACATGATCAAGCTCTGAACAAAAACTGGCTTGTAAACAGATAACAACAATGCCAGCTAGCACACGCAGCCTTCTCTGTCAGCAGTGACAGGACAGCAGGACAGATGAGGACAGAGAGGAAGAGTGAGTCATACAAAGGTATTGACGAGTTAAAGGACACAAAGGACTTTCCAGTTTTTTGTTGTTTTCTCATGACTCCCTGAAATCTATCTTTCTCGTGACTATCTGACACTATGTATTCTTTAATAATCAATAACGCAACTGAGAAGAAGCCAAAGCCGAGAAGGAGAAAATAAATTATTTGGGCTCTTAAATTCAGCAAAATCCCAATTTATTCAAAGGCTTTTTATAATGATTTTTATTTTCGTAAGATGCCATTGCATCAACAGGGGGCAATATACACAGCCCACGTACATTATCTCAAAGGGAAGCTCCTGGAAGACCAGTTATCCGCTTGCAGTGTGGTTAAAGATATCACTCAAGTATTCTTGCAAAGTGCCAAAACAAACAACCTACATATTAATTTAAAAGATTTCAAAAACATATCATATCATAATTACAGGATTAGCAAACACAAATCACTGACATTCTAAAATATTTTCTTTATAGTCATATTACTATGATGTGATGTTAAGAGGCAGGATGCTGTGTCATAATCTAATCTCTGAAGTAAAGCATATCATGTGCTAGATTTAGGCATTTTATGTAAATGATTAAGTAATCTTTCTGTTTTTACAGTTACTTTTAATAACAGTGAAAGCACTTGCACTTAAATAACAACAGCTATCAACAAGTTGCATTTGCAACTTTAAAAGCATAAACGAATGTTGTGATGGCAAACAACATCAATAATGCAACTCAAGAAACACTTCATAGCCCTGTTAAAGAAAAACATTTTGCCCAATGACATTTACTTCATGTCAATTTATATTTCATATTTCATACTGACACATTTATTTCATGATGTCATTTACACTGATGTAGTCAACAGTCACAGCCCCCCTACCTTTCAGCCAGTCACTTAGCATGTTCTCGCTAACAGGTGCTAACTTGCTAAATGTGGTAGCAAATGTTGAGCTTGCTTGTAGGGGTGATATGATTGACTGTCAAAATTGACATTATGAAATGCCCTAAACAGTTAGTTTAAACTCGCCTGCAACAAGCTGGATAATAAACACTGTGTGATTGAGTAGAGAGGGGAAGACAGATGAAGTAGCACTACAGAGACAGCACAGCACCCCTGGTGACATCTCATGAGTCCTACAGTCGGATTCTTGGTGTGAACACTGAGGCATTACAGCCAGAGGCATTTTGAAGTCAATAAAAATAACTTTCCAAACAATAAGACGTTCCCATAAAACTAGGACAGAAAGTTTTATGATTTCCGGGTGAGTGGATATAGAAGGAGAGTGACAGAGATAATATGGAAGAGAAAGAGGAAATCACCTGTAAAGTCACACCAGAGAATGTTTTCACACGAGAAAGTTGGAGGTGTTCATGTGTAAGTTTTAACCTGCAGTAAAACTCGAATGAATGTGTTCTCACATTCTTCCTGAAACCTTATAGAGGTGGGAGCAGCATGAAAGGATCTGAGGTATTGTAGCACAGAGGAGCATGTGCAACTCAGTGCACAACTACGCTCACTTAGGGATGGGAAAAACTGAACTGAAACTGTAACTCAAGTTTAATAGCATTCATTTCATTCCAGTAAAAAAAAAAAAAAAAAAAAACATTGGGGAAAAAAAACAGAAAGACCATTTTATTTAAATTTTTTTTACCATTTTTAATATTAACCTGGACAACACTTGAGTTTCAACAACTAAGAATTCCCATCCTTGTGCTTGATTGTGTATTTACTTTTTAATTAACTGTTAGTTTGTATGTACAGTATATGCAGTTTTAAAATTACTGGTTTTCTGCAAAGCGGAAAGTATTTTCCACGAATGTGCTCTACTGTATAAATACAGTTTTGCTTGCTTTCTTTGCTTGCTAATGATTCTATAATGATTTGCTAAAAGACAAGTAAGTTCAGGATTTCTTTTTTTGGCATACTGTACCATCGTTCATTTTCTGAAAATAAAACACACAGTAATGCAACTAACCAAATCACTACATGCTTTAAATATCATTTATTAGCAGTTGGGCAATAACCCAAGTTTCTTCATTCTTCATTTATCACATGAACATTGCAAACCTCAGCTATGTATCATAAAATCACATTGGCACGTATAGTGTAAAAATCTGGCTTTTCATATTTCACTTTAAGGAGAGTAAAACTTCCAATCTATCCACGGCCAACAACAATCAGTGGCCAAGGATAGATTTCAAAACCAGATGTGAAAAGTTACACTTGTTGATTATGATATATAAATACAGTCGATGCTATTGGCTGGTCAGGTCAAAAACAGGACAATGGCATTTTTTCCCCCAACTGTACATTGTACAGAGGCCCTAAGCCCTGTGATATGGCTTAGAAATAATAACTATCTGGTCTATGAGATAAGATCAGTGATTTAATGAGGGTTGAAGAGGGTTGAAAAACAAGCAAGTTCTGGTCTGTTAAACATGCATACACACAATCCAGTATGTGTGTGTCTATCCTGACATCCAGAGGCCCCCATGGTGCTCTGCTCACTTTACAGTGGCACTAACTGCACCAATGGAGCATGTCAACCTCTATCTTTCAATCTATCTCTCAATCCATGTTCCCTTTTTTCTCTCTCTTTAACTTTCTTTGATCTTACATCGAGATAAACGAAGAAAGAAATGAGAAAATTCTGAATTATCAGCTTAGCCGTAATATGTAGTCCTAATGTTGAGCGTTTCTTTTTTCAGATGACATTCATTCATTCAGCTCAACTCCAACTTTTGTAATCTTCTCTTCTATCTCTGTGGTTTACTCACTCATTCTAAATTGCATTCTTAGTACCTAAATTAGGACTGCAAGATGGTGTGGGGTCACAGAGATAGACAGAGGAATTAGCAAGAAAGAAATGAAATGTTTTCACAAGTACAGTTCAAAATGATACAATAACCAGAAGACTTTAAAGATAAATTTAGACAAACATTATTATTAAATGTATCCACAATCCTTATTAATTAATTAATCCTTACACAATTCCATCCACCCCACAGAAACACTATCATCCATTTTTAAAACAGCCTCCAGTTTACCTCAAGTCTAAACGCCTGGATCCTCAAACCTCAAAATCATCCAGAGCCAGTGGACTGGATCCCTATGTGTGAAGGTCATGTTTTGATTGGCCGGAAACCAGCTGAAGCCAGCCAACCAACACGCAAGAACAAAGTGCTTCTGTCTGCACCTTGAGCACTTAAATGCTGCTGAGCTACCACATGTCAATCAGAGAGAGATAGAGAAAAAGAGAGTGGTGAGAAACACAGAAAACTAAAACAAGCTTCTTTGCGGGTTGTTTCACTGAGACACTGAAAAACATGAATGTCCCATTTCTCACTACAGATTTCCTTTGTAAAATTAATATGTATATATATATATATATATAATCTGAATCCACAAATTATAAATATAGAGACGCAGAAAGCAAGAGCCACAGAGAGTGAAAAGGGAGGCGAAGCCAACGCTGAGAGTTGAGGTGTTGACTGACAATGACAGCGGAGGTCTTCGCACTGACAGAAGATTGAAATACCGTCTATGAATCATGCCATTAAGAGCTTGGCGAGTGGAACCATGCTGGAGCCAGAATGGCTGCATTTACCAACAGCCTGAGGGCAGTAGATGATGGTGGAATAACTGAAGGAAGTAGGATGATTACAAACTGCAGGATCAAATGGCATCAAAGGGCCTCTCTTCATTGCATTCAGCCTGGGACGTGAGAAACATATTCTCCTGTCATGTGAATTAGGCTTATCTTCATATTTACCTTATTTTAATGTGGAGACACCAGTCAAGAGAGTCCTCACCCATGATTTTAACAAGCAATAGGTTGGTGTAAGTTATTATTTGATCAATCTGGTGCTATTTTAAGAATCATTGATTCTTTCAAGGCAGTTTTAAGGCATGTTGAATTTGGATATAGTAATTGTCTTTGCCGTACTTTTTTGTAGAAGTACATAGTAATTCCTGTCAGTGACTGAAAAACATTTTTTGCTAGTGATACATTCAAGTTTCCTCTGTTCCCAAGTTACCTTCTGTTTTATATCATATATAATATCATATATGTATATATCTGTTGTTATATGTACAGTATGTCCTTATATATATAATATACACTTATTCAATGTAATCCAATTTCTGTGCAGTTATCAAATTTACAGGGCAATATTTTTATATTTTAAGTATAATGCCTCGCCGCATGAAATAATTCCAATTATGTATGCATGTATCCTGTCCAATTATCCATCAAGGTCACAAGTTAAAGGTGTTTATAGCATATATAGCTTTATTCTAATTTAATTTATATTACTTTTAGTCACTCAAGCACTCATTTTTACCGTCCTTCCAGCTCTGCTGTAAGCAGTGAATTTCCCCAGTGTGAGATACAATAAAGTTTTCTAACTAATAGCTTGGCTTCACTAGAGGAAAGCTTTCAAGCTTGTTTTTAGCTCAAGGAACCAAACTTTATCCCACACATGCAGCTATGTAGAAGAAACTGTATTACAAGATATTAGTACGAGTAACAAGTTAGGCTGCAGATGGAGGTTGATCACAGGTTAAGATTGATAGAAAGGGGCATCTGAATCCCAATAACCCTAAATGTAGCTCCTGCCAGACTATCATACAAGAGTTTACTGGTGTTTGGAAACTTCTAAAATGTTTATGATTCCAAAAAGGAAAAAAAAAAAAGAAGCCAGCAGTTGAAGTTTACTCTCTCCGAATGTATTCCTCCTTGTGTGTGTGCGTGACAATGCTGCTGCGTCACTCCTTCTCTATCTAATAATCTATCGACAGTGTACAAACTAACGAGTTGTGTGAGGTAATCTAAAGGTCATGTACTCTGACTGACAGCTTCTATTAGGCCTTTGAGACCTTCCTCATGATCGTACTGTACACTATTCCAGGCACGTCAGCTTGGCTGCTAGTCTGTGTATGTGTGTGTATCTGTATGTCTGCGTGTGTGATTGTTTTGCAGAAAGTTGAGAAATACCCATTAGGCATTCATGAAAGGTGTTGGCAAAAACAAAACTTTCTCCTTGCTGTCATATCACTTTTACAAATAGTATTTAACTAGGCAGGTATTCACACAAGGCACACACACACACACACACACACACACACACACACACACACACACACACACACACACACACACACACACACACACACACACACACACACACACACACACACACACACACACACAACCTGAGGGACTGCAAAACAGAGCATGAAAAAAATCCAAACAGAATTAAGTTTCAAGACAGGCACAGGAAGTCCAAATGACACATTGATTTAGAACAAAATCAGTTTAGACTATTAAGGCTAAATGTATTACAAAGTATTCTATTACATAGAAAAGAGAGAGGCTAAGGCAACTTACAGTATGCATTTTTGTTGGCTCAGAAGGAAATAACTTTCCCAGTAGTGTAAGCTCAGATCAGCTGATTTCAGCTCATAATTCACTATACTTCTCAGGTTTGTATTTATTGTTTTTACCATCCAGGCTAAAGTCCTTTTGATCCAGCCCAGACTCCAAAGGCAACGTACCATATTGACATCACTACAAAACTACAAATTACTGACAACTGACAATTCATATCGGGAGGTGGAGGGGATGATGAGATTGCAGTTCGAGATGTTTAAACATATGTGAATGTGACACCGGTGGACATTTTTAGGAGACCTCGGGATGTGGTCAAAATCCGAGATTTTTGATGAGACAATAGATCTCCAGCCACGTAGATCTTGGACCATCCTCACCACGTTGATCCAGAACCACCATCATCATGTGGTCAAGGACCAAAATAGGTATTTTAAGCCATTTTTTTCCCCCTCACCCTAACCAAGTGGTTTTTGTGCTGAAACCTAACCAGAACTTGAGCACAGCAGCGTCACATGATAAAATTGAATATCCAACCTACAGAAGCGTTAAGTTGCAACATAAAGAAATGTAAAGTTTCAACACATGCCCCATTTGCAGAAACATTCATTTCAGATGTTATTCTGGCAATTGGACTGATTGATCTTATATTCCACTTTTGATTTTTTTTCTGATGTCTGGGTGTTTTGCCCTTTATTCACTTGCTTAATTTCCTTCCGAAGCATATGACAACCTTGGTAATAGGTGGTACATATAAAAATAAAAGGTTTACTTACTTACAAGCTTTACCATCGAAATGCAAACATCCTCACTCAATGTAAACTGTACAGCCCTAGAGTATGTAGCCTGACATGACAACAGCCAGTAAATGTTTTATAAATTGTTGAATAAGTAGAGAATTGGCATGAGCCTGTTTAAATCAAAAACATGAGATAAAACAAAGATACATTAAACAAAGATACATGCTTGAATCATCTCCCAACCTCACTCAACACATGCTGTGACAGACCTAAGGGAAATAATTAAAATACTAGCAGATAATGTTTGTCAGCCCTCTGCCACTCATCAAGTCTTAAAGAGTCTGTTTTGTTTTCCCACGCCACAAAACTCAGAAGCAGGAACTATCAATCAATGTCAACCTTCCATTTCTCGCTCTCCTTCCTTCTCTCTGCTCTGTCAGCTCCTGTCTCCCCTGTAGGCACTACCATTCAAAGGTGAAAGATAGCATGCTCAATTGCACACACACACATTTGCAAGACTGTACACAGATACAGCTATAAAGGCACAGCGCCCATGATTTGGAAAGTGACATCATTTGCACTAGCTGTAGGTGAAAACATCAAATTCAGTCAACTGAATTTTAAAGCCAATCCAAACATGCCCGAAGGTGCGGTTTTTCTATTGACCTTGCTAGCACTACAGAAACTCAACACTGTCGATGGGAAAGCACACCAACTTACCTGTTGATATCCTCAAGTTTCCTAGGAAGGTCACTCAGGAGTTGACTGGGGGAACGGTTATGGCAGGTGCTTGATGGAACTAGTGTAAGTACCAAAGTAACATAATAAATGACACCCCGGCGGCACTTTCAAGTACCGATTCCGGTTAAGTGACAGGATGCGCTGGAAGTGCACCCATAATTCCCGCAAGGTATCATAGGGGCTAGGAAGAAGGTGAATACAGAACTTTAAATTTGTTCCACAAAGTCTAAATACTTCATTTTGCTTCCTGTAATGATATTATTAAAACTTGATCGAATCATAGTCAGGTTTATTGCCAAGTAGGTTTCCACATACAAGAAAATGTCCTGGTATGATGGTGCATAACAATAAACAAAAGTAGAAGAAAATAAAAAATATAAAAAACATCTCTACAAAAGTCAAGAATAATGAATAGAAAAATAGAAAAAAAAGTACAATAAAGTAGAAAGATGACACTACAGGTCTACCAAGTGCCAATAAGGAATGTGTTATCAAAAATATATTAGTATGAGCTTAGGGTGTGGGAAAAAATTATTCTTATATACATCACAATTCTCTCTTGAAAGATTATGTCATAATGCAGAAAAAAATCAATAATCTGAAATTTGAAACCCAACTGTCAACATTGTGATTGTCTGCAACAATTTTGAAAGAATGGGATGCACCTTCCTGAAGGGTGAACTGAATTGGATAGTGAAATGTAAAAAGGTCTAAACTTCTCTTGAGATGTGGTAAGGATGGTTGTGTGCGTGAGCAAAGATGGAAGTTAATTCACCTGTTTATTTCAATTCTGGGTCATCGCAATTAAGTTATGTTTTAAAAAAAAAAAAAAAAGGTAGCTGTCACACTGAGAAAAATAAATCATCCATGGCTCTAATAAGCCATGGTGGTTGCAGCTTCCTTGCTCAACCTCAGCCCTATCCTGACTCTTAACTACCTTACCACAACTGGTTCGAACAGCCAACACTGTGACAACAAACAACAAACTAAAGATTCTAAAAGTCCATTCAGCTACATCTGATGTATGTTCTACTGTGCTGCTTACCGTGCCCAAAATACATGTTCTACCGCTACTTGTACTACAGAAGAAAGTAAAGCAGAGGAAGGGGAGTCATTGGGATAAAGCAGAAAAATTCTGGCAAAGCGATGGAGTGAGAAAAAGAGAAAGAGGTGAGGGGAAGAGTGACAGTTTCTTTAATATCCGGCTTGCGGGCAATGTTTTCTTACACAGCAGTGTGTTTCTGTGTGTGTATTTTCCAGTAGCAGTTAGTTTCACAGCTCTGGGAATTACCCAGCTGTCAACGAACCACAGCTACATAAAGAGCCGATTGACAGATGAAGGTGCTATCCAAAGGACACGCCCACTAAGTGTCTAATTATTGATGACACAAGAGTCCTGAAATGTTTGTCCATGTAAGTGTCTCAAATCTATAAGAGTATCAGTAGCCTTCTAAATGTACTGTACTGTACTGTAGGTAACCACTAATATATATAAAAATATCTAATATCCATTCAAACAGACGTAGATCTGGCAAACTCAGTATCCAGAAAAACTGTCAGCCAGTGTTGCCGTAGTGAAAACAGTGTTCCCACACCAATAGTTACGTCCAATCTGATTTTAATGGGCCTCACTTTTTTAGCCCTCAGCTCATTTCCTCCTTTCTCTCAGAGCTGTCACTCACTGAGTCAGCAGAGGGAGAGAGAAAGAGAGAGCATGCTGTGCCAGCTGTCTAGAGTTACATCTGCCCTTATGCTATTTGGGTCTAATGGCAATAAACTTTTAGAAAGCTCAAAACGCCATGAATCACACAAAAGAACGCGCTGGAAAACACACATGCATGAGTGCACTTTTCTCAGACCCATTCACCCATATATAAATTCACACAAACGTATACACTAATATGCAAGCACATAGACGCACTTAACCCTTAGACTAGGAAAAGGTATAGGGTGTATGTGTGTGCGTTTGCGTTTGCGTTTGTGTGAGCTGACAGGCAGGTCAAAGTGATGTCCCATCTCATATCTGTCAGCACCCGGAGTTTATTTACCCGGTTATATTATCATTTGTTGACCTAGTCACATGATCTGAGAGCGGGAGGTGCAGAACCCCAGGCACCCCAGAGAGCCCAGTCAGGACGTGATGAGAGACACGGGCCTGTGACCTAACACACTCAGCCACACATATGAGCACAAGCACTTGCACAATATGACCTCCTCCTCTCTCTTTCAAACCTCTGTTTTTCTCCTTACCCTCAAAGATCTCTGTCATTCCTTTTCCTTTGACTTTTGTCACCCTCTGCTGTCCTTTTTATAACCCCCGTCCCTCTCTTCTTCTCATCTTTTGCTTGTTAACAATGAAATGGATGCTCTGTCAGCCAACTCCAACAAATGACAATACTTTGACGCCTGCGGAGTGTAAGCCGCTGAATAAAAAAACGTTTGACATTAAGAACAGTATAAATAAATCTCAATAAGTGTATCTCTTGGCTACAGTATATACATTGTACATAACTGAGTGTAGAGAGGCGTCCTGTCAGTAATCCTGATTTATGGGGGTTACCTCAATTCGAAAAAAATGCAGATTGAAAAATTCACTAGAGCTCAAGTAATTAGTCAATTAATCTTTTGGTTGATCAAGAACAATCTGATGTTGATTCACTATTAGTCACTCCTTATCAAAAAAAGTCAAATATCCAGTATCTAATTCCTGAAATCTGATAATAAGCTGTTTTTCTCTGCTTTAGATTATTGTGGATTGGAAAATTGTGAATGGTCATCCTTAGTCCATTTCCATCCTCTCATTCCCCTTTTTCTTCCCACAACCTACCATATATGGAGAACAATACTGCAATAATATCTGTTGTGAATAGTAGACACACTGACATAAAGCCCGTCTTTCCTTTCTCACACGATGATACACATACTTGCAATGAACAAAAATCAACATTGAGCTAACTGTTGTTTCATCTGCAAACACACATGAACGCATATGGACGAGGAGAAGCTAGCACACAAGAAGAAACAAATGTCAAAACATACGTCATGCCTGATCTCCGTTAATTGAGTTAGCTGTCACCCTGAGCATCATCTGTTGACACAGGCCTCAGCCAAGTTTATCTTTTTCTCTGCTTGCCTCTCTTCTCTCAACCTGTTTGAGTTTTTACCATTTGTCTTGTCACATCTTCAATCCCTCACTCATGTTCCCTCTTTGCCTTAGGACCCTATTCTGGCTTTATTTGTTTTGCCGGAAATACAAGAGCCTCACCTCGACTCTGCAAAAAGACTGAGTAAAAATAGTGAATTTAACAGCAAACTGTTTGGAGACTGAAATAGGCCCAATTGTTTAACATTTAGTTTCACTTTCTGTCCAGAAATATAATTGTTTTGATGTGTCTGAATGGCTTTTATGTTCTCCTCCTTTCCTCACTCTTATTCCCTCTGTGAATCGTGGCTGTGTGTTGATTCAGATAACATAATTATGCAGCCATTTTTGTCAAGACTCTCTTAAATAGGCTATACTGCTTACACAAATTAGACAATAAAGGGAAACATTTAAAAATACACATGTTCAGCTGTGCACCAGGTGACTGTAGCAGGCAGTGCTATAACAATACACAGGTGTACAAGCACAGTTATTTGGTAAAGTGCTTTTATACATCCTGAAACACACACACACACACACACACACACACACACACACACACACACACACACGTGTCTACTCAGCTCTTTGCTCAAGTGTAACTCATAGCAGATGTTCCACTGCCCAGGGACAAGAAGCTCTCACCCACAAGGAGCATCCCAACAGAACAAAAATGAAAACACACTTACCTGGTATGTTCCAATGCCGATGTGTTTAGGATCAATCTTCACAAGCTCCGCCATTGGATCTTGGACACGTCTTCCAATGGACACTGTCAGCACACACGCACACACACGCACACACAAAACACACACACAGGAAACAAACATTGGATTCTGTCTCAAGAGATTCTTTGGTTTTCTATCTGAATCACAGTTATTGAATATGCAAATCCATATTATTTATAATTACAGAATATGCAAATTGTCTGCATATTACAGTGCTGGCCTGAGGGCAGGCCAAACCTAATTGTCATTCCTCCACCCCCAATAATAATAATTAAAGCTGGCTTTCAAATGGAGTCTTTACACCTGTCATTTAGCTTCCTGATAGATGTTGGAGCCATGAACCTTTGAAACCACTAATTTTGGCAGACCCGTGCACACCGGCACACAAAGTCAAATGTAGCACACAAATAAACACACACAGTTCGTATCGACCAAAGTAGTGCTGTGCTGGAGTCTGTAAGGCTTCAGCCTGCTGCTGCACATGAAGCCAAATGTCTTTTCCATGAATATGCTGGCAGGCCCAAGTGACAAGGAGAAAAATTACAAACAACCTGACTCACATACACACCATAATACATGACATCACCCCCCAACACACTCCCAGGCACACAGAGAGGGAGTGAATAGCACAGCCAAATAACTGTTCACATTCAAGTCCCTGTAAAAGACAAAGGACGTGGCAGCTCTGGTTGTTAAGTTGTTTCCTTAAATTGTTATGTTTTTGTTATTCTGGTTATCAGGGTCATCCCTACCATTATAAACCCAAGCTGTTTTGGCCGCCACCTAAACAAGATGAATGTATAATCAATGCTGAGAGCATTAGGGCCAACTAAATTACTTTCCTCAGATCTAATGCTGGTAGTTAGTGCCCAGTGGACTTCTTTAACAAGTTTTATCATTAAGTTTTTGTGGGTTTTTTTTTAATCTGCTCTACGTTTTTGTACAAGGATAGTAGTATAGTAGTTAGTATCATGATACACCGATTCTGCAATAATTGATACATTGCAAGATAATGATACATCATCTGTCAAGCTGAAGAATACAAAAGACCCCTAAAAAGGCAAAGTGCAGGAATTATGTATTAATTGATTGAATTTCGCTGTCAGTTTTTACAGAATTTGACACTAACTGAGATGAAACAATAACAAAAGTGCATCATCTTAGCTTAGTGCCTCTTTATCACACGCGCTGACTGCAACTTGTTCATGTTCACGACTGCAATCATTCCAATGTGCCACATGTTTCAATAAAAAATATCGATATTTGTGGTCCTATATTGGAGAAAATAACCATTGCACTTCAAAAACTCAAAAATAATCTTCAGTTATCTAATGTACTTGATGGTTTGAGTTCCACCAAGGCAGAGAGATTGAACTCAACAATATCAATTTTAGTTTTATAAAACACTGTATGATGACACAGGACACAGTTTGTCGCCCTCCTTGTCCTTCCAGTGTTGGTGCATTCAGTGTACATTTGAATTTCAGTGGTCAGTGCTGTAATGTGCTGCATGAGATGTGTCAGACTTAGATCTCTGAGGCAGAACGAACAGACAAAGAGAAGGAGAAGGATGAGATGTAATAGAGGGAGTATGTCTGGAATCAATGGCTTTCCTCTCCTCTCCTCTCTCTCCTCTGGCTGCGGTGGGAGGCTGCTGCCTGAGATAATATTTAGACAGGGATGGAGTTTCAACCCTGGCCTTGCACAGTGCACCAACAAAACTCTCCAATACCCTTTCAATCTATTTGGTCTCTAACTCTCTCGCTCTCTTTTTCTGAGGGGAGACGATTTGTAAACTGAATCCATCATAACTCTCCAGCTCTTATTGGAATTTTATGAGTAAAATTCAGTTCCTAAAAAATGGGAAGGAATGGAGAAAGCAACAAGAGAGGAAGAGCTCAGACACGTCGCTCAGGAGAAGTGGAAGAATGTGAGACGCAGCATCCTGGCGGGACAGGAGGACAGCTGTGATGTTGTTCCACTGATTTTGTTGCAAAACACAACCAAAATACAACTTTTGACGAGATGAAGCATGGATTCCCTATCATACTACAACATGGCAATCCATAAGTGACAATAAGGGAAAACTGATCTATTATCTTGATTTATTTTTCTTTGTGGTCACTCTTGACCAATCTTTCATGTTTCTGTCTTGGATTGGAGAGAAGAGGAGAGAAGAGGAGGACAGGAATAAATTTAACACAAAAACAGTCCTCTGGTTAACAGTTAAAATACTTTCTAACACCACTGGGTGTCCCTAGACTTCAATAGAAGAGACGGATGGAAGCTGCCTATAACTCAAAGTTCCCTACATACTATGTTACATGGCAACTCATATAGAGAGAGGCAGAAACACACAAAGCCCCCAAAGGTAAAACAGAAAAGACACAAACACTCTGTGGCCACATCCGATTCTATAATCACAGTGTCCAGTCTCAGCACCCCCTCTTTTTATACCCAAAGTGAAACGCTTTAGATTTCTTATGGCTTTCATTAGGGGTATAAATATGGCTCTCCGTGGCTCTCTGTGCTGCTGACCACAGGAAACTAGTGAGGAATAATCCAGCCTCGCTTGATTCATGGCTTTTATAGAGGAAGTCTGCTGGAAACATTTGTTCTCCAAAACTCGAGTGTGATTCTCTTTTATTCCACTGTGTGTTCAATGATGTAGTATGTGGAGTGAGAGCAGGAGAGACAGAGGAGAACCTAATAGCAATGCCAGAAATTCACTGACAGTGTGACAACAGTGTATGTTGCTGGTAAGAGGGTGGAAATAAAATTAAAAGAAAATGTCTGTGGGCATATTTTCTGGCAGAAATTTAGATTACTGTCTACAATATGCACTAAATTGTGATGCCTAAAAAAAAAACAGAAAACTAAATGGTTTTCAACTCTTATGCATCGTCCTTGCTAGTATTATCGTCACTTAAGAGTTACAAGCATACAATAGTAGAGCAGTATATGAATGGTCCATATTATGTAGACCATTTTCTCTTTAAACTCTTTCTGTCTGTTTCCCTTAGTGCACCTACATATGAAGTAAAGGACAATCTCTAAAACTGAGAAAAAACAACTGGGTGTGCCTATTGTAGAAGAAGAGCAATTCAAAATTAGAGCTGAACATGTGAAAAGTATAATGTAAATGTAAAAATGCTCTCTGGCCTAAGGGATCAGGCGATTTAATAAAATGGGTTTTTGATTGCTGGTCATACAAAACAATTTGAACAGGTCATGTCATGGAGAGCGTTTTTGCTATTTTCTGTCAAAACAGTTATTTAAAAAAGCCCCATACACAGTGTCTTTCACATCACAAGTAACTTTCATGGTCAAGAATAATTATAATGGCTAATGTACCTGCACTCCTAAGGTTTGGGTCCAAGTCTGGCATCTCTTTGACCGCCTCAGGACTCACACTGTAGATGGATGCTCCTGCCTCATTGGTTATACTGGGGAAGGAAAGAGAAGGGGGAAAAGTTCAAGAATAAGAGAAAGAGAAAAAGAAAAAGAGTAAGATGACGAGAGAACTTTATATGGAACATGGAATAAAAGGGCAGGTTGGCCAGTGGAGGGGACGGAGAAAGAAAATGGTGTAAGTAGAGGAAGGAGAAACAGAGCAGTTATCTCACTGCTTCAAAGACATAATGGTAAGGCTATTAAGGAAAATCACCACTGCCTTGCACCTTGAATAATGCAGCTGACAGCTTCTCATACTGGTTCCTCATTCGACTCTGTAATAAAAGCTTGACCATCATAACGGACATTAAGTCCAAAGTAGCATCAGAACCTGCCTTAACGTTAAGAGCACAATTAAGATCTTTCAAATGCCTTTCGAATTATTATTCAGCTGACAGCAGGTGAAAAGAACCATATAAATCCTGATTACATACTGAGTCAGTGGCTGAACACTACACACATTCAGAATAGGTAATTTAGTATAGCAGATAACTTATTGAGATCATTTTGCCCTCTTAAAGTATGGCACACACTTTAGGTAAGTATAGTTTAACGATCATCTGACCACCTTTTCACATTGAAACAACTGACACTTTAATGACAGACACTGTGACATGTTTGAGTGTTTGATAAGAGCTCAGGGCAAGGAGTCAGCAGACTTCTGCAGTGCATTCACAGTTTATGTGACACTACTGCCATCTAGATGCCATTGGGTTGCACTGCTATTTGTCAGTATCTACAGAACCTTACGGTCATGGATGAGATTGAGGATTGGATGTACAATTCTTGCTCAATCAATTTTTTTATTTATTCCCAATTTCCCACAGTCAGTTCCTAAGGAATTTGAGGCTAACATCTGAAGCCAATCAGTAAAGGGAACAAAGTGTGTTTTCAAACTTTAATTTCCACCAAAATAGTGACTCTACAAAGGATAGGCGGTTACAGACACTGGATGGATGGATGTCGTAAAAATGTAAAGATTCAGGCAGTGTGTGTTAACATCTACCTAAAATATTTTCAAAGTTTTAGTGGCACGTTTGGTTGAAAAGAGAAATTTCTGTCCATGGTCCAACAACAATATAAGGGGACCTTTTTCCTTTTTTTGTTTGCATCCATGCATTTTTTCTTTCTTCCCCTCCTTACTTTCTTAAAAAATTGTATTGTTTTCTGTGTCTGTAGATGTATTAGTATGTACCCCTTAACCTTATGTATCAGAAAATAAGCTTGAAAATACAGATAAAAAACAAGCAGGAGGGGCTCAACCAGACGACCCTCAGTAGAGTGCAGACCTCTGCCAAGGCCCAACATTCCCCTTTGAGTCAATCGAGCCTAACCCAATATCAAATACGACATTTAAATCCGCTTGATCCCTGATTTTATTTAAATCGGCGTAATTGTACTCACTCAGATACCAGCCATCTAAATATGCCTGATTTTTTACATCAAGATCCATGCATTATTTCCCTGAGAAATTTACAAAAACAGGTTGAAAAAAACCCTACCTCACAATGTTGAAGAAAGTGAGAAATATTTCTTAGCTCTGCCCCTTAATGTTGATCAAACACCAAAATGGGGTCTATTCTGTGCCCAGGACCCATCCTCCATTCAGGTTTCTTGGAAATTCATTCAACCAACCAACCAACAAATAGACACGGGTGAAAACATAACCTCCTTGGCGGAGGTAATAAACTTCAGTCATTGGGATTTGCAAGAATGACCAATGATCATTCCTAATAAATTTTTTGTATTGCTTAGTTTAATTTACATTTTTGTGCTATAAAATTTTCTTGTTTACATATTATGTTCAAAACAACATTTCAATTGACACTAATATTTCCCACTATTATTCTTGTTGAAAAAAAACGGGTTCAAATTAATCAATAGTCAGTGACTTCTTTAAAAAGAAATTGCAAATAATTATTATATGTCAAGGACTTCTTGAACTTGCACAGTTGAGCGTAAGTTCAAATGCCAGTTTCTGTGTTATTGATGTTTTTAACATGAAGATCTCGAAAATGAACAGATTCTACATGGCAACAAATGATACCATTTCCCATGTTAATGTATTCAGTCTAAAGTAGGCCGCTTATCATCCTTCACCACACAGACAGGATGCTGGTACAACAAAGCCACTGATACCCGTGTTAATGCTTACGACATACAACTGAAGCTGTCATGTTGTTTAGTCCTTCTGCTCTCTCGGGTGGATGGAGTGAGAGAGAGGGAGGATTGGTGGAAGAAAGGGGGGTTTTTTTCCTCAGGGCTGACCGATATGAAGAGGGGGTCAGCACCTCCCCGATGTCCACAATTCAGGCCTTCTGCTGTACACAAACACAGAGACGCTATCCCAGAGGCCTGGAAATTGCCTCAACAACCTTGCCAATTACAAGTATCTCGTTAATGAGGAGTGGCAGAGGCCTTCTGATGAGAATCACATTTAAATGAACTTCTCCTCCCTCCCTCTCTTCCCCTCTCTTTCCCATCATCTCTATTCATCCCTTCCTCCACCTCACTGTTCTTTTTGTCAGCTCCCTGTCCTCCATGCTGACAGCTGACATATCGCCATGGTGACACTACTTAACAAGCAGTGGCACATGACCTTCAAGGAGGTCAAAGGAGAGCTGGTCATTAAGCTGAGACACAAAGACGCACATAATAATTTATGCTGAGTAAGACACAGAAGATAATATGAAATAATTCAAAATTATAAACAAATGTCATGCAGCTCTCTCTCATCAAACTGAGTATGAAGCCAAGACTTTTTAAATAAAGATAGAAAACACAGAACACACACCTCTAACCTCCCTTGACAATGGAGGTCAAGTAAAAACGTGGCAGTGCCTAATTTTGCCTTTTGTTTGAAAGAGAGAAAGAACGACAAAAAGAGAGAAAAGTAGAGATGAGGTAGACAAAAGTAAAGAGTGAAAAGGTGAAAAGGTGAAAAGATATCATTAAGAGCATGCAGAAAAGTAGAACACAAGTGGGCAAAGAGAGAAAAGAAAGGGAGGCCACCAGCCCCTATCATGTCTAACTTAATTAAGGCTGCCGCTGGGGCAGCTGGGTAACAGCACTGTCATGGATACAGCTCTGAGCCCTCATCGACATAGCGTCCATGGCTGTCGCCATTGTGAGGGCATCATCCTGGCAGCCAGCAGAAGGTTGTCTGCTCTCTGGCCTAAGTGGGTGGATGGTTGGAGCATGGAGACACACACACACACACACACACACACACACACACACTTGGAGACACAAAGTCAATGGTCGCCTCTTGGTGTAAAGCGATGACTTGATGGCCCTGTAGGGTTATCACTTATTCGCACTGTCAATTGTATACACACACACACACACACATATAAACAGAGGCCTGCCTTTAGCCCTGTCCCATCTTGCGGCAAAGTCACAAACTGGCTCCCCTACCGGTTGTCTTTGAGACACACCCTTGGGCTGACACACACACACACGCACACATGCACACACACACACACACACACACACAAACACACAAACACACATGGCTGGCCTCCTGCTGCCCCTCAAGAAACCTAACATTGGGAGAGATGGATACACACTTTGATACCTCATTACAGCCTTCTGGCTCACACAGCCCTCATCTAAATTAAAAACAGCTCATCAGATCAGTCAGAAAAGAAGAGGGGTAATAATATCACCAACCAATTTGATACACAGGACAAAAAGTTGGAGGGAGGGGGGGCAGAGACATAAATTGCTTTGAGGCTTAATGCAAAGAGGGCTATGTCTCAACATGTCAAAGGCACACACCTAAAAAATGTTTAGGAGAAAAAGAAAGCAAGGTTGATATGAAGTTTAAAGAAACTGCTGACTTTCAAAGTACTCCAATGGACACAGACAATGTGGGAATATGGATCCTGTTGAGAATCTGCAAAGGGTACAAAACTTGTCATATGGATCTGAAGCATCTCCATCAACATGACTTTGTAGATATTAAAATTAGTTAACTTAACTGTTAAAAGTAGAATATAGGGGTAGGTCAATTTCCTTTTTTTACTGGCCACCACCAGTCCTCCCCTCCAGAATAACTTCAAAACTGAACCACCATTGTTTGAAATACAGTTTTACTGCTACTGTTACTTTTAAAAGTAATATTTCCCTAAATCTAAATGCAAAGCAGTCAGATTTTTTTTTTTTTTTTTTTTTTTACATCAGCCCAGATCTAGCAGAATATGCTTTTCCTTTCGATCATGCATCCCAAATGCAGCTCCAGGTGAAGTTGCATTAACAGATGAGGTTCAAGTAATGTAGTACTGGCATATTTTTTTATACATCTAGACTATAAAAATTATGTAACCTTCAATTCTTTGCCTTCGAAATCCAAAGGAAATTTTTTTACAACATGGCTATACGAATTATGTACCGAGTGGAATTCTACAAAAAAACCCCACCAAAACTAGAATGAAATCTGTAAAATTCAGTGCAAAGTAATGAGTGGGGTTACCTGAGAAATTAAACCAAGGAATGTAGCCAATTAAAGTACAATATTCAAGAAGGCTTTCAAATCAGACACACTGAGGATTGCATCCACACACAACTAGTGCCATACTATAATGGCTCAACTTGTCACTTTCTTTGTCTACAACCTAGTTTGTGTTCAGGATACTTGGATTGGCCTCATTTTACTGACTTAGAAGGAGCTATGATGTCACATATTACCAGCCCAAAGTATATTCATACAAAACAAACACACACACACACACACACACACACACACACATAAGTTTCTCTGTCCCGGCTGCTCAAACAGCTTGGGTCTATTGTTCAGTCAGCTGCAAAGCTTGACCTCAGGGAGACAAATTGAGGGACGCACCATCTCTCTGTAACACACACACACACGCACACACACACGTCGGGTCTGAAGACGATGACATTTTTCACAGAGAAAAGCGTCCAAATGGCAGGTGTCAGGGGCCGTCAGTCTCTAGCGAGGCGCTAGAAGGCAGGCAGGCACACGCACACACACATAAACTCCAACTGCCAGTGTGAGGCACGTCTGAAAAGAGCAAAGCCTCACAGACACTCATGTCAATCTGGTAGCAGGAAAGGCCTGCACTCTCTGTCACGCACGCATACACACTAGCATGCACAAACGCACACACCCAAAATCACAAGTACACACATGGCATGTCACAGAGACTCATCACACATGTTTGTCACACGCAGGACCATCGCAGGGAACACTGGCACCCTAGGGGAGGATGGCATGGAGGACGGTTAGGTGGAAGGAGGGGAAGAAGAAGCGACAGAGGCTGACCACCAGTGAGGTGGCGGGAGGAGAGAGGGGGCTGTGGGTGATACGGATGAGGCTGGCAGATATTCATTGTCCACCACCTGCAAACGCCGAAGGTCCTCAGCTCAACACCACTTCACAACACACGACGAACTTCACACACACAAGCACAAAGATACCTTTTTCAAAAAACATTTCTTATCTGTGGTACCATCTGCCATAAAATGAAGATGTAACGAAGAAATAATTGGCAGATTAACTGATAATGAAAATAATCCTTAGTTGCAGCCATATTGCACATATAGTAAAGCCTCTTTTTTAATGTCTGCCAGCTGTACTTTCCCACAATAAACACACTGACCGCTTCAGCTCACAGCAGTGTCTCTCGACTATGCAGAGTGGACAGGCAGAGTGTCTGCAGGGAGGGCCACCCCCCATACACACAGAGCTAGAACAACTCGATTTCGGCAAGCTGGCGTTTGCCGCCTGGCTGCTCATGGAGGGGCTTTCTCTAGCCCAGAGACACTCCAGCAGCGAAAAGTGGCTCCAGAGAAGAAGTTTAACCCAAGAAGAGCAGCAGCTGGCCGGTCAAGAGGGACTGTAACAGCCGAAGAAGGTGGTATGTTTACTGGGGAAACAACCAGCCACAGTACCTGGTATTAGCATCACCGCTAAGCATGGGAAGACAAGCCACAAAATTCTTCCCCCCTGAAGCGAGGCTGTCAAGTGACCCATGAGAATGAGTGCTTCTAAATAGTCTTTTTTGTCAATTTACATTATACATTATTAATCATCATTCCTTTTATTGGTTGCCACTGCCACACACTCTTAAAGGCATTCATTATATACATGCGCGCATTGCACAGCAGAATGTTTTCATGACGGTAATGAAAGGGACACCATTGCTATTCTTAAATAGAAGGGAGGAAGGATGAACAGGGAAGGAACAAAAAAGAAAGCACAAATAAATATTAAAAAAATAATGAAGGAAGGTACAGACACAGACATAACTGCCATTTCCTGCCTTTTAGAGTGAGCATTTACCACTTATGGGAAAGTAAAAGTAAGGAAGGAGATGCATGTAATGGAGATCGGCAAATGAACAGATTTCACAGCTTCCCGGGAGGAAAAACTTAAGCATAAGTACATTACACCACTCTGTACCTTTTCTACCTACTTCCCTCACCCATCATCAGTTAGCAAGTTAGTCATCCTGTGGAACATTCAGTCCATAATCAAAAGCAATCCTTCCTCCAGCACTCTCCTTCTTCACATCTCACCTCCGTTTTTATTTTCAAATTCCAAAGTAATGCGTTTTCTCGGTGGTAGACACTAATGATTTGACTAAAGGAGGGCTCTGAGTGTTCCCTTTCTTCACTCTCCAATTGTGTCATTCCATCTAGCACTCGCCAACTGAATATATTGTTACTGTTACTTCATACATATGCCTCATGTTTTGCAACTGAAAAGTGGTCTAACAGAGCCTTAAGAAGACTACAGAAATGTATTCATTAACTTATCTCCAGTATTTTAGCAGCTTCTGTTTTTCCAATTCAACAACTGAATGAACATCTAAGTATGTTTTTATGGATGTACTCTGAATTAAGGAGGTCCTCAACAAAGAATTTAATATTTTTGAAGAATCTGTACTTTAAGTAAGATTTGGCATAAAAATTTCCATTTCTAAATGTTTATACATGTTACACATTTTTCAAAATTGTTCTGCCTTCCTCTACCCATCATGTTTTAAGTCTATCATATAACCTTTTGATGTACCCAAAGGTTAATTTTACTCTTCTGAAATGAAGATACACCCCACAGCCAAGCTGAGGCCATTCCATGCCTCTAAATCCGTCTGTCCCTCTGCTCCTCCTCCTATCCAACCTTCAAACCTTCGGTGAGGCCTGTGCGCCTGGATCTTACTCAGTCATCTCTGGTCCTGCCACTGTATGTTCATCACTCACTCAGACTGACCCTGGGAGCATGCCTGGACACAGGACATGACAGGGGATACACACACCCTCACCCATACACAGTCATAAATACAGTCTACATCGCTGTCCTCCAGGTCCATCAGCTAGCCAGTAATAATGATCTCATCCCACCAGGAGTGAGCTGGAGGGCAAGACAGTCAAGGACTTATTGTAGGAATGGCTGTGTGTCTGTACAGGCTTACACTATTGGTATGTTTCCTGCTGCAACTGCTTGTATTGCTCTTGGGCAACTTTAAGTATGAACCAGTCAAGGAGAGAACGATGACTACTAGAGAGAGGGATAGCCTTCCACTTTTGTGAGCTACAGAGAACAACATCAGATAAAGGCATAGCGACATGTAGGAAACAAGTCTAAATAAACTGACGCAGAAATCATCATATAGCAAAAGTAGTTTCTATATGATGCAGCAAATTAATCAAGACTAATTTGATGTCAATACATTGTAATTTAGCAGTTAGTTCATTCAAGTCAAACAGGAACTCTGACTTGGACAGCCTCAAGGATGTGTTTGTGTTTATATGAGAAAGAGTAAGGGGGTCGGTCATCTTATAATGCCTTCTGGAGTAGCAGGGCAAGTGGTCAAGGAATTGGATGTCAGTTTTTTTTGCCTTTGGCTGTGATCCCTGTGTGTGTGTGTTTGTGTGTTTGTGTTTGTGTGTGTGTGTGTGTTTGTGTATCATTAGCATTGCCCAAAGATCTCCCTAACCTTACCCCACATATTCTTGCCCTCTGATATCATTAACATCAGCTTGTCTCGGCCAACAAGCCTGTCAACTTGTCATTCTTAATGCACATAGCCCCAAACACGCATATTAAAATATTCTAATTTATTATGGTTCAATCACAACATTGTGAAAGCGAACAGAGTTTAAGTTGAATTGAACTATATTATACAGTAGCCACTTCAAACTCAAAACATTCAAGTCAAAAGTAAAACATGATGATAGTAACACTCTCCAGTCTCATCTGTAAAACTTGTCCTCATCAGCACAAGAAACAGCTTTGACCACAAACCACACAAACATTTTAATAACCTTGTTCCTCCAAAAAAAAAGTGAGTATTTAAGTAGTTCCATATGTAGGGTTCTTTTAAAAATTAATTGCATAATTACTAATGTTGCAACTGGAAAAACAAAGGTTTTCTCCTTTGGAAAAGGTGGAGGAACCCTGATATAACATAGTCAGATTCAAGCACTTTTCAGGCATTTTCAAGATGCATCTTCAAGCTTTTCCAGTACCTCATAGCTGTGGTAAAAACATATTTATTTATATTTATATATATACTCAAAATGATGTATCATGTCAACACATTTCATCAGAAGTTGTGCTATAAACAACCAAAATTATGTTGCATGATAGCATTCTACAGAAAGGTGACAAATTTTAGGACAACACAAAAAGTTTAATGTTTCAAATTGAGTCACCCATCTCTAAGTAGACTAGGCATCTTACGTAACCTGTCCAAGCCAACGCAAAACAAATCATTATGAAAGTAATGCAATTACAATTCAAAGCAGTTTCAAGCACTTTGTCCATAATCCAAGCACTTTTTGAACTTTGTAAATGCCAAAATTTTCTTTCAAGGATTTCAAACACCTGTATGAACCCTATACATGCAAATACAAGACAAGACGAGCAGGTTTGTGAACCCAACCCATTTAAGGAATGTTATCTGTGGGGTGATTTTTAAAGATGGCCAAAAAGAAATAGGAGCTGATGACAGCTTGATCTCGGAGTGCTGCTACAATTTGTACAATCTTCTCAAAAGCACAGGAGTTACGTCTTGCGTGTTGATGGATCAGGACTCACAGTGGCACATGTGTGTGTGTTTGTGTGTGTGTATGTGTGTATGTGTGGCGTGTGCCTTCCCCACCAATCAGCTCCTCTCACAAAAATCCAGAAACACCAGCTGACGAGGGTGACACAGACCACTGTGCGCCACACTGCAAACCACACACACGCGCACACACACACTCCCACGCAGACATTTGCCTGGCTGGTGCTGAGCACTCTTATGAGTTTTGACAAAGCCTGCATGCTCTACCGGTCAGTGCTAAAGCACAATGACAGACAAGGTCATGCTGCACTGGTCTATCAAGGAGCCAGAGAAGGAACACACACACACACACACAAAGTAGTGGGCATGTGCAAGCCATGAGCAGGTGTTAATTATGATAACCAAGCAGCCAATAATTAGAACACATAATGGACTTAGCCACTTAACACACATACTAACATCCATATACATCCAAGTTTCAGCCACTTACATCCAAGAAATTAATTTACGTAAGTCAGAACTGAGGAGTTTATTTTCCAAACTAATATGCGACACACTGACGTCCAGCAGGAGGTCTTTAAATTATCGGGACACAGCTGTATGACAAATAACCTAATGTGCATTCAGTGGGGGCCGTCACAGCCACAGACAAACCTTGTCAGCTAAATAATACCTCATGCTGTATAATGTCCTGCAGGATGCTGGTCATTCACAGAGGCATTGTTCAAGCTTAATCATGTACGGTTACTTTGTTGTAAATCTAATGAGGGATGAAGAGTCGAATCTGGTGATTTATTCCTCACTTAGCAAAGACAACAGTGGAGAGAGATAAGGGACTATTAAATCTGATCCAGATGAAAAGCTGTTACACTTGTTATACTCAATGACTGAATGTAAAAAATATTATCTATAGATCTCTTATGTCATCATACTGTGCATGAAGTAAACTCCTTTTTGCCTGAAAATAGCAATGTAAATTTTTTTATTATCATTGACACTACTTCCTATTAAGGTATGCTTGTTTGATTGAGATTCAAATTTTATGCTAGGTGCATACTACATACTTTTTTGCTCTTCTAATTAGTTTTACTCTGATATACACTGTAATTTGAGAAGAATATTTATTTACAAAAGCTGATTCAATTAACTGGCCAGGAAAGAGTTCACTGAATATCTTCAGCATAATACAAAATCAACAGAAGAAAATCTGAGGGGAAATATTGAGTAAACCTAATGAGTGAACCTGAGCCTTGGATGTAATTATCAATATATTAAAATCCAAGACCTCCACCCACATCCACCCACATCCTAGGCCATTTTCACAGTGGATCATTGAACCCTCTTAATTAAAAAGGCCTTGGATGTCCAAAATAATTGTGGTAACCTGCCAAAATATGAATGAGGTCATGATTTTATATTAAAAGAAACACTCTAAAGTTAGTTATCATTTTACATTGCGATAATATAGTTAACCGAGAAGCATGCTGACCTCTAAGACATCCTATTGCCAACAGAATGTGATTAAATAAAGCAGTATTTTTAATTCTTGAACTATTTTATCCATGCCATCACGTTCTATATCAAAACTCCTGGATTTTAAGAAAGACAATGATGATGCATCCGTTTAAATGAAAGCATAGCATGGCAGTTATTACATTCAAATCAACATTATGTAGAAATACCACTACCAGGTCTCCTCCCAGGTCTGTAACAATTTATCAGGTGTTAACTACAAACAAAACTCATTATATCATAACAATGTTATGTCTTGCAAACTCATATCATGTCATGTCATGTCATTGTCATTTATTTCGCTATTTCAGTTTAATTGCTAATGAAAAAAAAACTGTCCATTGTAGCCCTACTTTTAATACATACCTCAAAACTAACACTGTCCTGTTACTGAATGAAGAAATAATTCAAGTAACTTCATTACCATCTGCAGCACATCTTGTATTAATGCAGGCATGGACAGAGACTTGGATAAATGATCATGCTGGAAACACTGACCAGCCTTTTATACACATTCACACTTATTCCTTCAACTAAATGACACAACTTAGACATACACACAAAGATACACAAATGTGTGTCCTTGTTCGGCTGTCTTTTAGAAAAGGCCACACTCCTTACAAATTATGGAAGAGGTGACTCAGTGAGTAGGATGAGTCTACTCAAACAGGACTGGGGCACTTAAAACTGCACAAACACACACACACACACACACACACACACACACACACACACACAAAATACAAGTAAGGATGTCCCGCAGGCTGCCATTTCTGGCTGTCATTCCAGCTAAGCACTGAGGCAGAAGGACAGAGAGAGAGAGAGAGACAGGCGGGTGGAGAAGAAAGGGTGGAGAAGGGGTGGGGGTGGTGACACAATGAAGGCTCACAGGCAGACAGGAAGCAGATGGTGCAAATGAGGCTGAGGTCTTTAATGAACTACTGCACTGTCAGATAGAGGAGAGGAGAGGAGAGGAGAGGAGAGGAGAGGAGAGGAGAGGAGAGGAGAGGAGAGGAGAGGAGAGGAGAGGAGAGGAGAGGAGAGGAGAGGAGAGGAGAGGAGAGGAGAGGAGAGCCATATAATACCTCGAACAGACCTTCCTGCCAACGATTAAAAATAAAACCTTTTAACACAAGCAATGTCAAATTCTAATGGCTGATCCCACGTAACAAGGTAATGATGTTAAAACGTCTGGTCAAATAACACAATGAAGACAAAATATAATCTCTCACTCTGTATTTCACACTCGCACATTTTTGTGGATATTTGCTTTAGAGCTAGAATACATCTTTCCACAGCTGCACATCTGCTTTCAGTAGCTGAGGATGACAAAAAGAGCTGAAAACACAAGGGAAGCCAAAGAACATGGATGGTAAGGTAGAAATGGAAAGAGTCGGTGACTTTTTAAATACATTAAGACAGACAGGACAGTTTGTCTGTGCAGTGTAAGGTGCCGTATGTGCTGGTGGTTTTCCAGCTTCCTACGCATTGGCTGCCTAAAAGACTTTCTACACCTGTCGATCAAAAAGTGTTTGAGCCGGCTAGGGTATAAGGTCAGCAGAAATGCACAAAGTCACAAAGTATAGCAGAAACTGGGTCAATTAATTATACTGGGGACATTCACAGCAAGCACTAAGACCCCTTGCTGTTCCTGATGCTACATAACTATTCTCCGTCATCGCCATCATCCATGTTGCCGTGGTAATGAGGTTTCCCTAATGGCAGGTCAGGGTCAGTTGTGGGTCAGTCAGCAGGGGAGTGAGACCCTCATAGTCAGCAACAAACGCGCCCATGGAGGTCGGTCATCTTTCCCTGCCCTCTCATCATTCACCCAGACACTTTCAGGACACATGTTGTCCCTACCCTAACCTCCAAGAAGAAAGAAAAAACAAGAATCTTTCTGCATATTTACTGTAAAAAAAAATAAAAAAAAGTTATATTGGCACATATCAGGTATTTATCCCCTGCATCATCACACTGAAAACCTTTTTATGGTATGAATGAAAATTATATTTATATAATTGATTTGTACATAAAATGTGGATAAACTGACCTTACACTGGAGATGACATTTTATTTTTTGCTGAGAAATTTGAGGTTAATCCCACCCAGGTATCCCATATAGCCCACGGTTTATGCAATACTCATGTGCCCACATACCCCAGAGTCTTATATTTCAAAGACGTACTGTATGTCGAGGAAAACTCCACCTCTGAGGTAAGACTGGGAGTAGTTATTGAAAGACCAGCATTTGGACTTTGCAGGGCCTTTCAAAAACACATTTATTTGATCAAGCTTTTATGAAGGATATATGTGAAGAGGACAGATGATGAAAATGAAGACAGCGACGAGGAGGGGGGTAGAGAACATAGAAGGAGGAGTGAAGATAGGAAAAAAGATAAAGAAAGAGAGGAGGAGGGCAGAGAAGAGAGAAGTGCAGTAAAAGCCGTCTGTGTTCAACATACAGACACACACAGATTCGGCTTTAACATCTCTGTTTCTGAGCCTACATCAGCCACTGTCCAAAGAAACCAAAGTGAGCCAAAGACCAGTCGACGCCAGGGCGATATCATCGAGATAACAACAACCATATTTCTATGGCAAGTGTCAAAATAACATCTCTCTGCTCTTCCAAAGTTCATGCACTTGTAAAAGCCTTTATTCCACAAACCATATTAAGGCAAAGACAGACCATTTACACATGTGTTACGTGCTGCAAAAATATAGTTAATCATATCAGGTGATGTAGGACATTCAGCCAGCACCACATCAAACACAAGTCCAACAGTCTAACGTGTTGGGAAAAGCACGAATGCCATTAGCTCCAGTAAAAGAATGAACAAGAGAGACATTATATCAAGATGTGAAACTTTACTGCTCTGGAGGTGCTCAAAAGGAAAAAATGTCTGTCATGAAAATAATCAAGTGAAAGTTAACTTAATAAACTCCCCACTTTGACCATTTCTGTTCTTTCAAATGGAACTTTAAAGAAAAAATGTGGGCTATTATACCAAAGGTATGACCTCTGAAGTGTGCATGTGCGCATGAACTCAAAGATACTGAGAAATCTCTCATATGTACACAGCTCAGCTCAGAATCATTCTAGGCTGTGGTCCCAATGCTAACCTCAAGTCAACAAACACACATGGAACTGAGCAGAGAGAGAAAGAGACGGGGAAAGGAGAGGCCATTGGTTATTATGCTTGGACCGAGATTCTGTGCTGTTGTATCTGAAGTGTGGACTGGGCCTGGTTACAGACACAACGTGGACCGCGAAACGTCTCTTTAATTGGGCCGAAGTGAAACAAAGTCCAGATGGCTTTAATAGACAATATTCGCTTGAGGGACACATTCCAATTTGTCTTTCTTTCCATCTGTGTCCGACTCTCTCACTCCCACACATTTTTCTCCTGTCCTTTACTCTTTTACATCGCTAACCCCCTTTATTCACCCAGCCACCTCTTCACACACTTTTCTTTCTGTAGTTCTATACAATAGACCATTATGTCTTATTTATCATCATCATTTCTGACCTCATTGACACCCCATTTCAAAACAACTGTCTTTCCTGTCATTACATTTCCCTCTCCCACTCTTTCATTAAGACGACCTGAACCATGGCATTCAATCAATAGAAATGAAACTCAAAAATATTTCAGTGAACATTTATACTCAAAGGTTATTTAACAGTCTGGGATTGTGCTTGAGGAGGTTTTCAACGGTGGAAAATAGGTTTTACTGAAATAGACAAAATGTACTTTGAAATATAAATTAATATCAGAACCTGACTGACGAAATCATTAGGCAAATTTTATTGGCCGATACTGGCCTATTACAGATATATTGGTATTGGTCGGTAACGGGGGATATGTTGTCAGATATGCACTAATATGAAAACTTTTTCTATAGAACATATGCAGAGAAAGAGGATTGGGGTAATTTATAAATTCCCAGTAAAGTTTACTGTTTCACTGCACTAAGTTTATTATTAAACTGTAAAATACCCTGCTTCCATAACATATCTTTGTCACATGTACATTTATGTATATATTGTGTGCTATTGATAATTGTATCAATATCAACACATAATACATAATGTGTAAATCACCTGGACCCAATAAATATCAAACTATGCAATGGATGTCAGCCCTGTGGACAATAGGTTTCATCCATCCATCCATTTTCTGCACCTATTTATTTCTATTCAGGGTCAGGGGTAACTGGGGTCTGTTCTTGCGTGCACAGAATGAAAGACCTTACCAGTAGGACACGTCCAGGGGGTGAAAGTAGCGCCGTGAGATGAGGTCAGCGAAGAAGGACTCAGTCTCACGACATGCTGTCCCGTTACCGATGACGACCCTGGTACAGCTAGTAAGGACACGAGGAAGAGGAGGACAATGAGGATTAAGAGAGCAACTATAAAAGGTTTAAAAAAGAGGGCGCAATTCACTTTTTCTGATTGTGATACAGTAAAACATCAGATAACAGATGATTTTTAGCATGGATAAATGCACAACAACAACAGCTACATTTTCTGACTCAAACAGTGATTATTTCGACACAAGCAGCAGTACCTGTATTTGATCATAAGGTGGCGCAGTTTGTCTGCTTCTCTTTGCTGGCCTGAATTGTGCAGGTACACAACATCAGTATGAATAATCTGACCTGTGTGCAGAGAGATGAGGACACACAGAGGAGAGAGATAATATAATGATGCTGATAAAGTATTACGATGTCAAGAGGTCCAACAGACTATACTATATACTATCAGCTAATGTCTCTGCACTGTATGCTGTCTAATGAGGCAGATAGATTATTAGATACATATGCATACGCATACATAGTCCACCCACCAGGGTCATGCCAACTCACATTTAGTCTCTGACATTCAGAGGAAAATTTAACCCATTAGCCATGAATTTTATGCCATGGCGTGAGTGGATAATCCTTGAATATGTGACTACAATTACAGAAAAATACTGTTGGTGAAATACACTGTTCCTGTTCTTAAAAACCTACTGATCTGCCTTTATGTTAATTTAATATGTCAAAATAAAACCACAAATTACATGTCAGACACCAACAGTTATTAGGAAAACAATATCCATGATGTGACATTTCAGTCAGATCTAAGTATGTATGCAAAAGTAGAGATTTAATTCACAGTCGAGTAACAAATTTTAAATTTATGAGTTCTACCGAGTCTTTTTAGATGATTGCAGTAACACAGGACGAGCCTGTGTTTGCTGTCAACCTGCATCATTCAACCTAAAGCTGCAGCCTCTCAGACACGGCTGCCTTCATGAGATTTTATGCACTTCGATGTCAAGAGCTTTCAAAAAGGGAATAATAAAGAAGATGTGACCTTGCAGATGAGTATAGTGTTATTACAGCTTCAAGTATTATGGATACAAAAATAGGTGCTAAGTGATATATAAATGTGCCTATTAAAGGGAATACTGACTGCATACACATGTGTCCAGCGCAATTTGTGGTCACTTACTAGTGGGGGAGAGAACTGCCAGCTTACAGCCATGTCTAAAGCCGGGGTCCACCCCCATGATGACACAGCCCCTGATGGGACACACCAACAGGCGCTGCCGGAGGTTTCGCACAAACATGGCGATCGACTCCTTCTCTGCTGCACTTGTCAGTTTAGTCCTGAGAGGGAATGCGAGAGAAAGACAGAGAGTGAAAAAAGAAAGAAAGATAGACAAGGAGTAGGGGAAGATGTGAACAAAAAGAGTGGAGAGGGAGAGGTGAGGAGAGGAGAAAGAAAAAGAAGGAGTAGGAATGCAGGGTAAATTAATAATTATCAAAGGGAAAAAAAAGCCCTGAGAGCACATATACAGTAAACTGTAGACACATTAAAAGTTAAACTTAAAATACCTGTAACTCCTAGTGAGGAAAGGTAGAATAAGCCTCTTATAAGAGTCCTCTACTGCATTCTTGATGATTACATTAAGCTCCTCTCTTGCAAATGTCCTTGGCCTCCACCTGCATTGAGACAGTGGTTTAAAAAAGTTGATTTTTTTCCCCCCCATGGGTCATTTCCACTCAACAAGCATGAAAAACAAGAAACCTATGCAAAAGAAAAATGTTATTATGATATATCCAGCTGGAGTGATTTGTTGCACATTTGGTGTTACATTAAAAGATTAAATTCCTTTCAAACAAATACAGCCTCATGATTAAATATAAAGTGCAAATGCATTTCTTTAATCTTTTTGTTTAAAAAATAAGTTGACTCGGTTGACAACATTTCTTTTGAATTCCACTTTAGCTGTGCTATTGTTTTTTCTCTTATCTCTAATTCAGGGATTCAGGGGATGCAGCACTACAAATTAATGTGACCTTGAAAATAGTTTTTTAATCAAAGTTTCTTTAAACTGTACTTTGTGGGAGGAAAAATACAAATCCATTTCAAATTCTTTGAGTTTCTGCTCAACTCATCTATTTCTCAAAGTAAAGTCTTCTCTAAAGAAACCCTGACCCATGAATGTATTTTATAAATGTGTGAAGCCTTAATGTTTGTCTTGAAAGCAATTTACTGTTAAGTATTTCTGCATAAATCAGGATCCAATTCACTGTAAATCTATTAATACTAAAAATCTAGCATGTGTGTGTGAGAGTGAGTGTAATTGTGTCGTGTATTATTGTGTTTCTGACCTGTTGTTTATGCACCACCTGGTGAAGTCACTCTTCACCCTGTCAGGGATGTTCACCTTCACTGTCAAAATCTTCAGACTCTCCCCTCGGTTAATAGCCAGAGTCTGTGCACATACACATGCATGAATGAACACACAACACAAAACACATGTGCACAGACAAACACATCCCCTATTTAATGCAAGACTGATTGTACTGTAACCATGGCCCAAAAACACACAACCTCGACATACACCAAAAAGCATTTTGAAAAGCAGCAGTCCAAATCTGCACAGCAGATTAAGAACTACAAGTCTCAAATTACTAGTTGCTGGTGCTAATTATTAACCAAGTCATTTGGTAACACTTTAAATCAACCATCATTAATAAATGATACATTTACAGTTTTTGAAACTTTAGTTAATACTTATTTCACTGTTCACAAACAATTAAATGATTTATACACCATTTATTAAACAATTACTTATTGTAAAGTTGCAAACGATGTTTAAAAAAACTTTGTAAATGGTTAATAAATACTGTGTGGTTCATCTATAAACATTATTTTGATGGCCATTAAAAAGTTGCAACTGACGTTTATAGACCTTTCAAATGCTTAATAACTGGTTGATAAAGCATTTCATTGTTAACAGTGAAATGACTATTAACTAAAGTTTAATTAACCACTAATTAATTATGGTTATTATGAAGTATTACCAGTGACTTTATATCTATGATTACATCTGTAGTGTAATTAGTTTGCTTATGCAATTGTAAAACAAAGACTTATTTTATTTCCTTACAGCAAAATTCTGTGGTTGTGCTGCTAAACTCTCGGATGAATTTTAACCACAAAACTCATTTGCACAACTAGAGGCTAGTGACATGATATGCAAAAACTCATATTGAGATCATTTTGACAGATGTTGTGATTGCGATTCGACTCAAAATTTTAGTGAGAATGGTCCTTTTTGAATTGTATCAAAATGATGATGTGATTTTTGCTGGGGTCTGTACCAAACAAACATGTTCCCTTACATCTGGAGAACAAGATTTATTGGTCGAGGCATCTCTGAACCACCACAATGCTTCATTTATAATGGTGCGTTGTGAGACACCATATTGAGATTTCGATAATATTTTGGTTAACTGTGCCTTACTGCTAGCATAAATATATATATTTAAATCTTTTTCTGATTTCAGTTTTCTGAATCTCTTGTTTCCATCTGCAAGCAACTTAGAACTATAGAAAACAGGAAGCAAATTACTCTTGATTAAAAACTTAATTTGTACACATAGGGCTTAGTTTTCGTTCGTTTTCGGACTGTATGACACAAGTCTTTAAAAAAACAAATGTACCCAAACCTCGACACAAAAGTACAAAAGCAACATCTTTTCACTCTCCACACACGTGCGTGTAAAAGTGACGAGCATTGGAGAATATCCTCTGGCCAGGCCTGTTGTGTTGTGTGCCTGTCCCCCCTCAGAGGAACTGTTACATGCTGTTAAGCAAACAGTAGTAAGTGTCTGACCTTTTCAGTGGGGAACCTTTAGCCCGCCACAGAACAGGGCCAAGAAACAAGACGTCAATCTGGAAACCAAGCGGAAGAAGCGAGCTGACAAATGCCACCACTACGCCACCATGAGCGCCGAGACCGCGAGGCCTACCCCCCACCCACACCCGCACACGTGGTGCCACAACCATTACCGCTCAGCAGCAGCACCCTCGGATGTGCTGCACCCATACGCGACACACACAAACAAAAATAAAAATATAAAACACAGCTAATGGCATAGCAGAGGCAAGAATTAATGCAGCGAGCTGGCTTGAATTATGATTAAAAGTTAGATTTCTCTTCCGCGGGGGTGTTTCTGCCCTGGGCTGCTGCACTGTCTGTGATGAGATTTCTCAAACAATCTTCATCAAAGCACTGAAGTTTACCATGCTGTCGAAGGAAGGAGGCAAAACACTTCTCGGAATTCTGGGAAAGCCCATGAGTAGTATTCAACTAGTTGATAGAAAACTGTCTTTGAACTTTGTCATTGAATCTTTTTAAGATCATTTTGTGTAATAAAGAATGTCAAACGGACAATTTTATATGATTGTCAAGCATTTTGGGTCGATTCATTCACTACCTACACCTAGCACACTGTCTGCTTGTAAAGTGTGAAGATTAACAAGTAACAAGTATTTAAAAGACAAGTAATCATCAACTGAAATATGAAATGATTGACAAATGAAAGTTGAGAGTTTTCATAAAATCAAGAAAAAAGTTAAAAGATGACTTATTACTGGTGACAATATCCTAGGTAACCAATAGAAACCTCACATAAAAATGTGACTACCTACACAAAACTTCTTCAAAATAATTATGCGGACTCTTTTTTAAAAGCATGTCCTTCTGTTTGTTGCCTGCATGACAAACACACATTTTAATACAGATAAGCACTGCTGCAAATCTAACCCAAACTTTTGCTTCTTAGTATCTTGTAATTTAACAGCCAAAAAATTCAATCTTCCCGTATCCTGGTTGCCAAACCCTAACTGTGGTGAATGCAATCGTGTGCCACCAAAATTGTAAAAAGTCTCCAAAGGTTATGTGATCTGTGTCCTTGCTCTGTTTCCCTCTGTCGCTGGCCACTGTCCTCACTGATGATAAACAACCTAGTATCTCCCTGTACATCTCTCAGTTTCTGCCTGAGTTGGGTCACTGGTGGGACACAGAGGGTGATCTGAAAGGAAGGGTGATGTGAGACATAGTGAGAAGCGTGTGTTTGCGTGTTAGATGGGCCACGAGTGACATGTGCGCAAGTACTGGCCAAACTCTGACGAGACCAGACAGAATGTCTTTCCTCGATGGCCCTTCATCCTCCCACCAGCCCCCAAGGGAGGGCAGTCAGCCAGCGACCGTCCTCTCTCTATCTGTCTCCATCTCTGTCTCACCCTTTCTTTAGAGGAATATTATCATCAACACATCCATCCATCCGACATATCAAGGATAAACAAACAGATACACACACACTGACACAAACACAGATTCACAGCACACTTTTTGACCTGGCTGACACTGTAGGAGGAAAAACAGCTGAACAAAGGTGCCAAAAGACTGTCCTTGACTCCTTAAATAAAAGTTAAGGATTAGCTCTAAAAAGACTGAGCATATCATCCGTGACAAACAATGAAATTACAACTTCCACAAGCATATAGAATGTAAACTACACTTATTGAATATCATTCTTTAGCCAGTATGATTTCACATAAATATTGACTCTCTATCAGTCACCAGAAGGGATCACAGTCGAGCATGATACACTGGTCTTTTACACAAATATACTGGCTGCTCGGGGAGAGCCCTGTACTCTTTCTGGCCCTTTTATATTCTCTTATTATGTCCAAAAACAAACATAACACAGCATGGGGTCTGACTGCGGCTCATGTAACAACAAACTTCAGATAAGTACAAAGGCGGAGAGAGAGGAAAAGCATTTCAATTAGCACTCTAAGTTTAAAAAATTAAACTTGGCTTTTGTTTTATTATTTATTTCATCATGTCCTCTTAAAATGTTACGAAGAAAAAAAGAAGGCAAAATGGGATTAAACAGACCACAAATCAATTATTAATAAGCATTGACACCCCAGACACAAACACACTACTACAACTGTGCAACCATGTATATAAACTTGTTTTTTTTTCGACCTGTCCATCAAAAATAAGTGTTTAATTGATGAAACAGTTCCATTTACCAAAGCTCCTCTGCAGGCAAGCCCCAGACCTGAGCGCTAAACTACCGTTTGAACACAGCACAAATCGCATTAAAAATACCTCACTGCACAGTCAACAAATCCGCCGTGGCATACTGAAGAGCGTACCGGGTGCTAATAGCTATAAGGTAAATGTGTACCCTTTGATGAAGGCCTCAAATCAGATCTGACGGAATTAAATCTCTGCTGAGCATCTCCACTGGATATGTCAAATGGCTTTATGCTTCAAGACATACTGATTACCAGAGCTTACTACAGCATTCACCAACTTGAGATAAATCTATAAAACTGTTGCATAATTTCATGAAGGAATACATCAGTTGACCTCAAAAAATGCTTTTCTAGGCGATTTATCAATTATTTAATCAGGATACAATTCGCTTAATCCTTTCAATTATTTTCCAAACAAAAAAATCATTCTCAGCTTCCAGCTTCTGAATTGTGAGAATTTGCAGCTTTTCTTTGTCCTATGTGATTGTAAAAGGAATGTCCTGTCTGCAATTATTAACAATTAGTTATCAACTATCAAATTAATCACCAACTACTTTGATAATTAGTTAATTGGTCTGAGTAATGTTCCATGACAAAAATCTAATATTCCGATCCCAGCTACTTAAACTGAATATCTTTGGGTTGTGGACAAAACAAGACATCACCATTTCGGGCTTTGGGAAACACTGATCAATATTTTCACTATTTTCTGTCATTCATAGATGAATCAACAAATCAATAAATCAAAAATGTAATGGACAGATTTATCTACAGTGGAAATAATCATTTGTTGCAGCCCTAACTTTGGGTTGGTTGGTTGGACAAAACAAGCAATTTAATACCATCACTTACATAATTTATAGACCAAAGAATTAATCAATTGCACAAGAAAATAATCAGCAAAAAGTGAAATTGAAAACTGATGTTAGTAGCAGCCCCATATTTTTTTGAAGCAGAAAATGAAGACTGGACATTCATGTTTCATCCTTCTTTAGTCTTACTACTTTCAATAAAATATTTGTCTTTCTATGTCTTTGTCTAACCAATTAAAACTTATTTCACTCTAAGATGCATTCTATTTGTAAACTACAAATATTAAAGGATGTCATGTCTTTTCTACTTAATTTTGATAACCACCACAGGGTGATATTTCTCATCTAGGAGGTGAACTTGTATGCTCACTGGACCAACTCTAATATTTTCATATTGCTTCCTTCAAACATTGCCTCATCCTTTTCCTTTAACAAACCACCAGAGCTGGGGCTTAATAAAACGTGCTAAAGCAAACAGGCAAGTGTGTGCTCACACACATGCCGCCTGTCAAAACACATCTCCCACCTGCTCCCCCTTCCAGACAACTTGACGGCTAGAAAAGGTTCATTTTAGCCGGAATCTGACAGCTAGCAGGGTCACAGCAGCCTGTGGATTAACGCTCCATGACAAAGGCGAGTCATCGAATTAAAGACCTCTCATACACTGGAGAGGAGAGGGGAAAAGGGGAGGCAGGGAGTGGATTGGAGGGCTAAGGTTTAGTCAGAAAAAGTGGGAGGGAGGCCGATCAGAGCGGAGCAAGAGCGATAAGTGACGGACGCACCTCAACGTCGCTCATCTGTTCATTCTCTCCCTCCCTTTACCACCCCCACTCCCTCTCCCCATCCTTCCGTCCGCCCGTGGGCCAAGCAGCAGTAGCTGTCACTACAGGAGAGCGCCTGTCAATCAAGGCTTCCTAATCCAATGGCATGTCGGCAGGGGACATGTCACATATGTTAAGAGGGGAGAATGAGGGGACTTGCAGGGTGTGCTTGTGTGTGAGCAAGTGTGTGCGCAGGCATGTATGTGTATGTGATTGTATGACTGTAGGGCAGAGCACGGTTGCCAGAGAGTGTGGTGTGGCAGAGAGGCAGCGGGTGATGGAAGCTGTGGTGACACATGAGGCCCGGGACCAACTCTGAGTAACCCACTAGTCACTAGAGGGACAGAGGGGGAGTGGAGGAGGCAGAGCAGGGCACAGGAGGGGTAAATATGGAGGCACAGACAAGGCTAACTGCGACTGACATGGCTAGCATTCAGAAGCGGCATGCATGAAGAAGACAGAAATGACACAAACACAAATAGATGGTGTGCACGTGTGTGTGTGTGTGTGTGTGTGTGTGTGTGTGTCTGTGTGTCTGTGTGTTTGTGTTTAAGTGTGTGTGGGAGTGTGTGTGTGTGTGTGTGTTAGTATCAGGCAGGTCAAAACACACAACACAGGTGTAAATGGCCTTCAGTATGGTCCAGCATTGTTTTTCATGTTTATTCAATTCACAAGTTGATATGTATTTTCTTAAGACTGTGTTAGTTATATATAAAGGCTAGTGCTTTTATTTTGAAGGAGTAATGATTTGGAGGTAAATAGGTACATGATATATGGCAGAAGTGTGAGCACAGCATGTCTTAAAACAAAGGAAAATGTCATACTTTTTATTTGTCACATTTGTCACTATGTTGTTTCATGTTGTGTTTCATACTGAGCAACATTATAAGACATTGTTTGAGTCTTGTTAGCCTGTAGGCTCACAAGACTGTTATATTATCCCAATGCACCACAATTCTGTCTTGCTTAAAAGGCAGTTAATATTTCTAGGTTAAATTCAGCTTGCCAGCATGAATAAATGCTGTGTTATTTCAAAATGTAATGTAAAAGTGCATGTTTAAATGCAGCACAACAAAGCTGCATTTCATGTGAGATCTTGCGCTGACTCTTGTCCTATAGTTTATGGTGACTGTAGTTAAAAGAATGAATACATTTTTAATTTAAATTAAATATACCTGTAGCACATTATCATAGAATGTTATTCAGGTACAGAAGGTTAGAGAGTGATTCTTTATGACTCTCGAAGTAGTAATTTCCTAATATCCTAATAAACAAATTTTCAGAGGTTGAATAATGGAAGTTCCCAGGGTTGTAGTCTAATATTACAAAAATATTACTGTATTTGGTTACACAGATATAAAGTGGATGGTAATATTTTCTTTATTATTATCTCTTATATCCAGCTTAAGTATCTTTTATGATCAATAAAGCTTTTGTGAACAATCAGTAGAAGAATTTGATTGTCATTCGGCCGGGGATACTACAACAGGAGTATAGTTCTGTAGAGTGAACGCAGTAATGAGAACTGTTATGGTTTATTGTTTTATATTCCCTTTTCTTCCATTTTCACTTGGCTGCTTTGCAACTACAGTGAACCCTTCCAAACAAAATATATTCCTAAAGCAAAGTATATATGTGGGTGTATATTACCTGTTGATGTACTGGATGAAATTGCTTGTACTTGAATACAATGCTATGTAAAACATCTTCCTGCATATGCTGATTTTTCTATGTCACTAAAAAAAAGGTAGTGCTGTTGGCACTGTATTTTCTCCGACTTACTAGCTAACAGCTTTAACAGCAGTACAATAACTTTATACTAATATATAATAAGCGTTTTAAATTTTCATTTTCTAGTGACTGTAGGTACCAATAGCCAAAGGATTGAGAGAAATACTTATGACAAGAACACCAGTGCTAACCTTTAAGCATGCATCATGAATAAAATGTCAACCTTCCCTGCAGGCCACAACTTGAAATTAAGTTTAGTGCTAAAAATTTAGGAAGGATAGAAGAAAGGAAGGAATGTCTGTCGTGCTACCTGATGGGGCTGGATGCGCTGGATGTTGCTGGTGAAGTCAAAGTAGAGGTGAAACTTGTCAATGTCTTTGTTTTTGTTTTGCTGCGCCCCTGGCTTTTTCTGGCCTTGGACAGACTTGTCCTGCTCTTTATCCTTTAGTGCCGACTTGGACACAGAGGACTGGATGGTCACAGAGCTGTTCTCACACCTGCCACAGCAGGAGAAAAACAGAGAGAAAGAAACAGGAGGAGGGCATTTTATTATTATCATTATTATTAACACTGCGAAAATTTTAATCAAATATCACTAATTAGAAACGTGCGCGTGTGGATATGTTCTCACAATGTTTTAATGTAGGTTAGTGTCTCAGGGTCTTTGGCAATCATATCAGCCAGGATATGCTCCACACCTGTTGCCACTTCTTCCACCGATGACAGACCTGACACAAAACAAACACAGACACAACTGGTGACTGCTAATTCAAGTAATATCCTACACAGTTCACAGTCTGTTCATAATAAATAACTAGTGTCAGTAATTCCTCCAAATCCATTAATTAAAAGAAATATTCTCTTCATAAGTCTGACACAAGAAAATGCCAACAAGTCCAGGGACTACCTGTCCAAGCATATGTTGTTCACTTGCATTGCTATACCTAATTTAGTGTCTACAAAACTAATTTTGTGTATTATGTGTTTATGTCTTACCTTCAGTACCATTTTTTACCCATGCCCTTAAATCCAGAGTGTGCGGTTTTTCCATCAGTGCAGAGGCGGCCTCCTCAAGGCCCAGTGCTTTGGCCCGGCGAGCCTTCGACAGCTTACTGCCTTTCTTGTAGGGAGAATACTACAGACAAAAGACAGAAGCATCGGACCGCGACAGTTGGTAAGGCGAGGTCCAAATCATCTACATGAGACAGATATTACTTTAGCATAAAATGTGATTCTGACCACATGATCCAGTTCATCAGCTGATCGGCAGTTCCTCAGGTCTTGTTCCAGCTCATCTGTCAAAACTCCGTCCTTCTTCAGGGTCTGAATCACAGACTTGGTCTTCTTAGCTAGAGAACTGAAAAAACACACATATGTACACACAAATATACAAAAACTGCTAATACACAGTGAAAAATCAGATACTCACAGAAGACTAAGTAGAAGATTAAGAAGATTAAGTAATATACACATACACATACAGTATATATATATATACACATGTAAAACAATCACACACAACTGATACTGTTTCAGGCCTCAAAGCTTGGCCACTAGCACCATCTTGTGGCCACCGTTAAATATGCTATCTGGACAAGAGCCCAATCCTGCTCAGCTAATATAAGAAAACATTTCATGGCTGCAGTTATTAAACACTGAACTTAAATGCGTCTCTACATGCATTTAATGAGTGCTGGTGAGATTGCGAGTGGGTGATTTCTTTTATCTGGTAAGATGTTTCGGTTGCCTACCATAACTCCTCATAAATGAGCTGGACATCTCTGACGGCATCAGCGTCCATGTGGTTAATCATCTCTTTGCGGTAGCGCACCATGAACGGCACAGTGTTCTCCTCACGAAGCAGCGTAATGATATTAACACACACCCATCGCTCCACGCATGTCAGGATGGACAGCACCTGAGGGGATGGACACACAGGTATTCAAATAGTACATACAAATAATGTGAATGTGTCATATCTCATTCACATTACATGTTAATGACCCGACTTTCATATTGGGTGGCAGAGGGGACAGTGGCAGAGTTACTGCTCGACCAGAAGGCCACAATTTCAAGCCGTGTTTGTGTCAACCAAAGCCAGTATTTTAGGCCAAAACATCATCTTTCCCTAACCCTAACCTGGTTTTTGGTGCCTAAACCTAACCAGACCATAAGCACAGCATTGTCGCGACATAAGATTGAAAACCAAACCTACAGAAAAGTAGAGTTGCAACATATAGAAATGTAAAATTATATACATTTTTCATTCATTCCCAAAATGTATTGTAGCGATTGGATTGCATTTCGGCATTGTGTAAAAATATATTCCGCTTTACCACATATTTACCACACCAACATGTCCTACAATACCTCTATCAAGTCCCAGTTCATGTTGAGTTCATTCCTCAAAGCTTGTGCTTGTGATGATGGTAAAGCAGTTGGTTGTCCCAGGCAGGCACCACTGGTCTTCTGTTTCTTTTGACAGGGCTCATCAAACGTGAAATCCTCCTCCTCCACTTCCTCTTTCTTTGCTTTAAGCCGAGCTAGTGATGAACCCTCGCCTGCCCATCTGTCCGCCTGAGGCGCTTCTGACACAATAAATGACACCCTCTACAAGAATGAAATGAGAAAGAAAAATAGAAAGAGATCAAATTAAAATTAAAATATTCATTTTATCAAAATAATAATAATCATCAAAATAAAAAAGGATTAAAAGATTGAAGTATTAGCGATTAGTGATGATATGTTTACTTTGGTAACATCTGCCCTACAGAAAAAAGAGCTCTGCTGTCTTTATAAAGTGTCGCAAAAAGAATAACAACTCAGTGACTGCTCTACATGCAGCAATTTTGTCGTGCACACTTCAGTAACGCACATATATTCTCAGTTCAGTCAAAACTAGCAGTAAATTATACAGTAAGTAAGTCTACTGTGAATGTGTATGCAGATACACTCTTACCTCCTCCTTCATTCTGATACTTGACCCACTCTCTTCAGCCGTCTCTATCTGTGGACAATCCATTTGTTTTTCTCCTTTGTCTTCTCCAGGCTTATCATCCTTTTTATCCTCATCCGATTTTTTCCTCTTTGTTCCAGCTAACCCGCGTGCTCCAGAACCCTTCTGAACTTTAGCTGCCTGTGTTTTCCTCTCTGCTGCAGGTTTGCGTGGCACCCTTGGCTTGGGCTCTTTAGGCACTTTGGGAGCTTTAGGTTGTTTGGGTTCTTTTGGCTCCTTTGGTTTGGCAGTTCTCTTAGCAGGTGCTTTCTTCTCCCCTGCTGTTTGGCCGGTCTTGGTCAGTGCTTTTGGCTTTGGCTCCGGAGGCTTCCATTCCTCAATATCCTCATCACTACTGGCTGTGACAGAGAAGGACCTGATGGGAAAGGAGGAATAAAGTGGAAAATCAGTCAATTCTATAACAAGAATAGGATTTAACTCATGCTGCCATGGACTAGAGATTCTGATTTGCATATTCAAACAATATGAGTATGCCAATGTTCATCTTTCTATTAATAATACATCGACGATCTGTGAAACTGTCATCACACACAAAAAACTATGAAGACAGACCCAAACCTTCCCCCATGACTCTAAAAACCCATGTGCTGTTGTTGTGGATTGTCAGTGCAGAACATCACTTACAGGTCGGAGTCCATGTCTTGGTATTTTACAGCTTTGACAGTTGATGTTCGAGGTCTTCGCATCATCTGTTAGACAAAGTGTTTAGTCAGCTAGCGCCACATTAAAGCGTTACCATTAGAAACACATCATTTAGCTAATGACGGCAATCGTAACAATAATGCTAGCATTACATTTTCGCAAGCGGCTTAACGTTACGTCTACCTAATGCTTTATTGCCCAGCAAATTACAGTCAAATGGAGCAAGAACATTTTTTTTGTGATAACTCTAGCAGCACATTGAATTTGAAGAAACAGATGAGAACTTTTGCTAGCTATCCGAAACAAGTTTAGGTTAGCTGTTATTTCAAATTTGCCGCTTCACGCTGACGCTAGCAAAGGCAGCTGGCTAAATGACACGACGACCGGTCACAACAATTAATGCCACTATTTCCCCGCATGTCATTAAGCCTGACTAACTAGTCAGACTTTGATACCTTTGAAAATGCTTCAATTATTTGCGGGTATTCCGTTAGAAATCGGAGCCGGTGCAGCAGGAATGCTTACTTCCTGCAACAGTATGCGTTCAACCAATCACGTGTACTGCTTCTTCTTCTTCTGTGTTTTTTATGGTAGTTTACATCCTTTAAGTTGCATTACTGCCTCCGTCCACTGTTTCCTGTTCTACAACTATCTTTGTTGATAAAAGCAAACTCAGCACCTGTTTTCTAATCTAGTTAATAATTGAACATCTTGAATTGTTTATTTGTCTATTTATATATATGTGTGTGTGTGTTATTTTACATAATATTTATGTATTTCATTAAAGGTGCACTTTGTAGTTTTGAGGAAGACATTTTTTTTGCCAAAACAAATTAAATAAACAAACTCTTCATTTTCATGACTGAATAAACAAACCGGCCTTAAAGGACAACACAATTTCATACTGTTTAACTCTGTTTATATTTGGCGGACCCTGCCACCTTTATAGTTTCAAACAGTGTTATGGGGACCTTATTTTCCTCTGAGAACAGCTTGTTTATTCAGTTGTGAAAAAAATAAATATTTCTGAGTTTTTTATTATTACCTCATTAATATTGTAATTTTGTTACTGTTTGAATTTCTTCTCCAAAACAACATAGGGCTCCTTTAACAACAGCGTTTCATCTCTACATTTTATTAATGATAGTAATTTATTTATGTATTTTACTCATGTAGCACTTCCTCAGTTCCTCAGTTCCAGTTATTGATTGTAAACAATTAATGTTTAGTTTGTATGAAAAGTGCTCTACAAATAAAGTCTGTTGATTGATTGATAGTCTGGTTGTTTTCAAAATCCTAACTATCAATTTCCCCCCTCCACCGTGACCCGACATTTAAGCACTCCTTGGCCCTCCTCATCCTGTCCTCTACAGCCATGTCCATGTAATTACAAAAGAAAGTTAAGTTTAAGTCCATTAATGATCAGAGAAACAAAAACCAAACTAAAACACTATAATTGTAGTTCCTCTTTCCTCTTCATACTTCCTTCATGAAATCAGGTGCTCCATTGTCTCATTTTCTTGACACTGATTGCAATGAAAGGTTGGATGTCTTCTATCACAAAAACTGCTTAAGTTGCTGTGATCAATTCTTAATTTGCTCATAAGTACTCATATTTTTCTGCTTTATGTACTTTATGTAAGCATTGTGTTGCTTAATAATTTAAAAAGATGCCGCTGTTTGATTATTTCCCTCCAAACTATGCTTTTCCCCTCCTCTTTTGAAAGTTTGAAATTAATTTGTAGATATGGCCTTTTCCTAAGTGTGCTGGTACCCACATGAACACTATTTCTTTCCCCTGACTAGCTAACTTTGAATATGTAAACACTATTTCATTAACTAGGTCTTGATATTTCCTGGCTGATCCTGATTTAATTACTTGACCATACTGACAATGAGTTATCACGGATGACTATATAATCTGGCTATCACATTTTTGCCCGCTCAAATGCTAACAAAACTCAACCAATGACACCATCCAAATGTCTCAAATGGGGAAAACCTGACTGCATCTTCTTCCTCTATATCTGGCACGTTAGCTTATAGCCCTGCTTGTTTACTGGAGTGTTTTTCAGTTGATTGGCTATAAAAAATTACCCTTATTTTGGTTTCATAAATCAAGCCTAAAGACTATACAAATTGTGATTCTAAAATCAGCATCTGCTGCACTACTCATCTCAATCAGCTCGAATAATGTTCAATGTTCAATGTTCTGAAAAATAACTCATACACGAGGACAGGGAAGCTTTGTTAGGCTACAACTTCATTCAATCTGTTGTGCATAACTAAAACTAAATCCTTGTATGTGACTCAATTCTGAGAAACTCACTATAATTGTTCAACTGTCTCATTACATCCCCCGGGGTCCCCCCTCCCTGGGCTTTCACTTCCTTTAATCCGCCTCTGCTTTGCAAATGTCACAGACTTTCATTATATCTCTGATTGATTTCACTTTTTATGTTCCTAAGAAGTCAAAATCAAAACAAATAATAAAAAAAATACATACTTGCCTCAGCTCTATGATAATGCTGTACTTTGTTTTGCATTTCCGTATTGTGAGAAGTAGGGCAGTGTCCACCAGTCTGGGTCACATTTCCAAATATTTGGGAAACAGGAAATACTATAATACCGAGGCAGCTACAGCAAAAGTTTATTTAGCTTTGTTTTTAATGAATTTAAGTCATTAGGAAAAGTCATTAGAACTAACAAGCCAGTACACAGAATGGGCATATAATTGACATCTAGGCGATATCTAAGCAGAATATGTTCATAGTTATGTAAAATGCATATAGAATATTAACAACATTTATTATTATTTCTGTATAATCAACGTGGCTGTTCCTCCATGGGAAAGACATGATAATGACATACCATAAGTACTTGCTGACTGTCTGAATGCTGGGGTCTGCTGTGGATTGTGGGACCTAAAAACTGTGTTTGGGCAAGAAAGTTTTCAAGAGACTGGAATTTAAGGATTCACCAGTTAACTATCAATTAATTCTACTGTAATCAGGAACCTAACATAAATCTCAGTACAAGTGTAATTGAGTCAGTTAACTCAACCCAGTAATAATGGTTGAAGCCTATGAAAAAAAGAATAAGTCTAGTGCTAATGCCAAAACTCCAACACTAATAATGTTAAAGTAATTATTTATGTGTTATTTATTTGTGTTCTCTATTATCTGTTAACAAATACTTCATTAATTACTCGTTTAAACCAAGATATATAAACTGATTATAAACCTTTTAACCAACTTTTCATGATTACTACATATCTTTATACTCTGCCCCTGGTAACAGATGATGCGTCATCATGAGGAGCCAATCAGAAAAAAGAAAAAAGAAAAAAAGCAGTCAGAACATTTGTTCAGGTTGTGAATGTTGGTTTTCCCCTCCTGTTACTTTCACTTCCTTCTCCCTCCTCTCAGCCTTAAAGGTAAACATTTCTTTGAAGTCTGTCATTGATATTTGTGCAACAGCTGCGACCAGTCCTGAAATAAGGTAAAAACTATGAGTGTGTGTTTTGTGTTAGTATCAGCCTACCATATTCTCTGTGTTTAACACTCATGTGGATATATGTGTGTGTGTGTTGACAGGTTTGTGCTTGTGTGAAGATGTCGGACCCCGAGACCCAAACTCCTCTCATTGGAGGTCGGCCAGCCAACAATGTACCAGCAGCACAGGGGTAAGCATTAATTTATTTAACTTTATGGGGTCCTAACACTATGAGCAAAAAGCTGGTCCCCCACAAAGTCAGCCACTTACTGTGAAGTGTCTTGGCTACTTCCCCCAAAAGTTAGAAAAACAGCTCTGGTTTGTGTTTTTGTTTCCAGGTAAGCATTTGTAAATCACAGTGCTTTTCTTCAGACGTTTTAATGTACATTTTCTATCCTCCAATCAGCCATTGATTTCCATTCATCTCCATTAAAATCAGTCAGCAGATTCTCCAAACTCGGTCGATATGTGCATCATGGTGAACAAGTAGACAGATTTTTCTAGTCTGTATGCACTATTTTCACATTGTAAAGAATTGAATGGAAATAAATGGCTGCGTGAAAAGAAAATATATGGAAAAAAATCATCAGAATTTGAAAATTGTCTACAGTTATGTAAAGTATACATGAAGTTAGCAGGGCAAATAAAGATTATTTTCATTGTCAATTAACCTGTAGATTATGTTCTCAATTAATCAATTTGTTATTTGGCCTACAAAGCGTTAGAAAGTAATACAAAATTGTCAATCAGTGTTTCACAAAGTCTAAAATTACCTCCTCAAATGCTTCAAACCCAAAGATATCCAGTCAACCATCACAGAGGAGTAAAGAAACCAGGAAATGTCCACATTTAATAAGCGGAAATCTTGGAATTTTGGCTTTTTTTTTCTCCTCAAAAAAATCACTGAAACCGATCAATGATCAAAAAAAGCTGGTGATTAATTTAATAATTGACAACTAATTGATTAATTGGTTAATAGTTGCACCTCTACATGTTGTTGTAGATAAAAGAAATAAAATTTGTGGCAACAACAGTGTAATCCTTCAATTGAATAGTAAATCTAGTAAAAGTGTAGGATGTCTTTGTGGATTGTGTTATCTTGTATTTCATGTTTACGTTTTGTTTTCATGTGTAAATACCACTTCAGTGAGAAACATCTGAGTTTGCACATTTTAAAAAAACATGTATTTAAGGATCATAGCATCAATTCATAGCAAAATGGACGGATCAGTTAGCTGAGATTTAAAAGCAGTTTCAGCTTGAAATGAATGGGAATTTCCAAACAATGCCTTAGTGTGAGTTGAGAAAATAAAGGGTAAGGGCAGATATGAAAAACTCCTGAACTTCCCTGGGATTGTCTGCTTGACAACAGCTGATTTCATCATCAGTGGTGATGTACCGAAACCGTGGAGTACATACCATGGCTGAGTTTCCTGTTTGAAAGAATTTCCTTAAATCTCAGCCTCTATAAAGTTCCTCATACTTTGCTTTCTCCTCTGGTCCCTCACCTTGCTATCTACATCCTCTCCCTGCCTCTCTTTACATTTAAGGATTTAGTCCCTATAAATCAATTATCAGTGTTTTTTTGTTTTGTTTTTTCCCTTTTCTAAAATCTTACAATCATTTGTCAGGAAAGACACCAGAGGAGGATTATGAAGAACAGGGACTTTTTCTTCATGTCTCTCTTGTTTCTCATTTTCACTTTTTTTTTCCTGATTATATTTCAGTGTAAATGTCCAACAGGCCCTCCAAATTAAACATGTCTCTTTTCCCTCCTTCTTTCTCCTCTTGCTTTTCAGTGGCAATTCCAGCCGGGCCTATAAGATTGCAGGGATAACCCTGTTGGCCTGCGTCCTGATTGCCGGCCAGGTGATGACTGCCTACTTCCTCCTCAGCCAGAGGAGCGACATCCAGTCACTGGAGGAGCAGAGCAACAAGATGAACGCTGATATGACGAGGGGAAGATCTGGTGAGGAGGCCAAATTTTAAGTGCAGATTGGTTCAGAATGTGTTGTTCGACAACAACAACGTGAGCAGTTGGAGAAATGTCCAATGTCAGCAAATCCCCAGTGACCTGTGATATTACTCATTACATTTATGATACCTAAAGGGGGACAAACCTTTTTTTCTGATCTGATGGGACTTTTCCAAAAGTTGCATGTGCATCTGAAGGATGGATGAAAGAAAAAAACACTCATACACTGTACACAAAAATATAAAAACAATCTCTGTCCATATCCTTGTATCTTCTAAAAATGGACAGAATAGCAAGTGAAGCTATTTTAAGTGGAGCTACGTTGTACTGCTTTTACCAACAACCAATTTTTCTGGTTATCTCTGTTGGGAATGTCTTTCCTCTGCGGCTCACATACTCTGTTACTCTGTCTGTGTGTAGTTGCTGTCCCCGTTCAGATGCACTTGCCCATGAACTCCCTGCCTGAGCTGATGGATGACTCTGTGGATGAGGTAAAATAGTCTAACACTGCATTGTTAATGCTGATGCTAATTATAATATTTGAGTTTTCAAAATCCCATGATTTGTTGTTGTTGTTTTTTGGAGATGTATTGTTTGTATTTAATGATGTGTTTTTTTTAATCCAGCCTTAATACTATGACATCAATGTTTTTGTTTTGTCTTGTAAAATCAAATGGTCTTCATCCTTTTCTCTGTTTCACTGATTGTTTTGCAGGAGGCCTCCACCGGAACCCCAGAAAAACCTGGTATGTAAAATGTGATCACAATTATACACTCCTTTTTTCTCCCTCGTATGTTTCCTACAAATTTTAGTAGTTTTGTGTCACATAGTTTAGTTTATTCTGACATTACTCTCTTAAAGTTTTTCATAAGACAGGGGTGATTTAACTCCTCTCCTGTCCTCTCTCAGCCCCTTCAAAGTTGACTGACTGCCAGCTGGAGGCAGCTGGTTTGAAGGCCGTGCAGGTGCCAGGTTTCCGCCCCAGCTGTAACAAGCGTGGCCTCTACCAGGCGATGCAGTGCTTCGGGAGACACTGCTGGTGTGTGAACCCAGTCAATGGCGAAGTGACCCCAGGATCCCTGCAGGAAGGACCGGTCAGGTGCACTGTTGCTCTCCTCCCTGGTGAGTCAATATAACTGGCCATGAGGTCAGATTGAGAAGAGATTCCGGTCATGGTGGAAGTGGTTGTATTTATTTATTAAGTTTATTCATGTCGTAGTTAAATTCAAAAACCTACACTACCTATACTTAGGTTATATTCCGGTCAGTATATCATTATGAACTTATTATTGTTGTTCTAATGTTATTATCTCCACCAAGGAGGTTCATTTCTCAGTCCTGCTTGTTTGTTTGTAGTTAGCAGGATATCTTTAAAACTCTGAAGGTCAGAGAAATTTGCTTAGGCCATGATTAAAGGAGGAAGATTATTTTGCATTTTTGGTGACCAGACCCCAAAAGTTTGTAATCCCGATTTAAGATACAGTGTTGTTGAGTTGAGTTGTTGAGTGACAAAGTTGTCTTTGTAGGCCGCATGACCAAAGCGTTGACTCTGCCTGAAGTGGAGGAGTGATACCGTGGTGAGTACACAATTACTGTTTGTCTGATTCAGAATATATGTTGTCACATATAAATATCTGTGAGCAGCATTGTGTTTTCAATGCTGTTTTATTCAGACCAATTAAAACGTCCATTTTGTTAAATTTGGAATATTTTAATATTTTTGGAAACTGATGTCGGGGATGTCTCTAAAGGGAAATAACATTATATTGCTTTTGATTAACTGTATTTTCATTATTGCCATCCTCTGTTTTCTGTTTTTTGGGTAACTGAAGCTGAATCATCTCCAGAGACCAGCAACGGCTCAAGGCAAAATGTTAACTTTGCTTCAATTTATAATCACCATCTTATTTGAAGTACTTTATAAAATGATGGGGTTTCATAAACTGCTGATTTATTACCAAATGTTAACCATTTCTCTGCTTGCTATCATCCGATCAGTTTATCGCAATTCATTCAATTTTTCTGTCTTACTTTAAAAGCAAGTAAAAGTTTAAGATTTTAAAATATTTTGCTAATCTTCTGTAAGATATAAAATAACATTTTGTTCCATGTCAGACAACAATTTTCTATATTCGAAAGCTTATATAGAGCAGCTAATGACAACAACAACAGCATGAGACAAGGGGCAATTCAGTGGAGTGTGGCCAGATTGTAATTATTAATATATTTTTTGTGAAGAGTAGATTTTTAGGCAAGTAAAACATAATCTATCCACTGCCCCATTGCATTTATTGAGAAATACATATTTAGATTAACAGTGTGGTCACTTGAATGCTTGGCTAAAGAAAATATTGACACACGTTTGTGAACAATCAGGAACCAAGAATTCTCCAATTATGAGACAATTGTAAACTGTATTTTCATCTTTATTGGAACAACCCAAATAAACCTCTAAAAGACAGCTTTGGTGGTTTTCTTTTACATTATCACACTGTCCAGTTAAATATGTCTGCATTGATGTGCAAGGTTGAAAACTCATGACGACATAGACCATGAACTGACCCGTCACATAATTTGTTCCACAGCGTATCAAGTCTTTATGCAAGAGTATTACAAAAAAAAGAGAGAGAGACAACATGCAAAAACATAATGGACAGGAAATAAAGAAACTAAGAGCATGCAATACAAAGACAAGAACACAATGATTGTCAATAGGCACAAGTTGTTTCTGTGTTCCAGTTACCAAACATACAATACATATAGATTTCAAATACACTTTCCAGTCAAAGTAAAAACCAAAAACAAAATAATCTCTTCTTAAACTCAGATATGTTTTTTCCTTGATGGCTTTTCACCACAAACCTGTTCCAGGCCTGGTCATGTGAAAACCACCTTAGTGCAGTTACATTTATTTTCTTAGATGACAATTTTTTAGGTTTTCTTTATTTTCAAGGGTTTATTTTCTCATATCAGTGTAGTGTATCAGTGTTTCCATGTCTAAAAAAGTATATTTTTGGGAGAGGCTAATATTGTAGAGACCTTATTTCAGAAGCACCAACTTTTTTGTCAAGGTCAAATGTGTGACAAAACAGCATTAAAATGGAGCACTGTAGTGCTGCAGTGATGCCCAGGCCTTCAAATCTTGTTCTCCAGATGTAAGAAAAGACATGCTTGTTAAGTATAGTCTTTAAGAAATGTCATATTAATATGATTTGAATAGTTTTTTCAATAAAAATGACAACAGTGATGCAAAAGTGATAATTCCTACACATCATGAATCATTTTGCAATTCGAATATCTTTCAAAATAGTCACTTTTGGGTTTTTTTTAACCATATCCTGCAGCCCTTAGTGCGTGTCTGCTATGTTATCAATAAGTTTTTTCTGTGCATCAGGATTTCAGACTACTGTCCTGCTGCAATTGACAATTTTATAGTTAAAATCCCTCTTCCTTAAAAAGTAAAGAAAAAAAAACACTCTACAAACATAATACACACATTGTCTTTTCTTTGACAGGTTTCTAATATTATAGGGACAGAAAAACATTAAAACATTGGCTGTGAGACAAAATAACAGCTATAAGTCCCCACAATTCATACAAGTGCAAAAGATCGACTAGTTTCCAGCATATGAAATAGGCAGCCAAATCCCATTAGTTGAGGCTATTGCACACATGGCATGAGATGATAATATCAAGTCAAGACCAGAGTAGGCACTCTTCATATATATTTTACATGAAATACTTTAACACAGAGACACACCTGTTTTGGTAAAATTCCCAAGTGGAATTAAAACTAAATCTTTCAAAAAAAGATTTAGTTTTTGGTTATATTTTCATTTGGTAGCCTTCTACCATAAATTACCTTTTCCTAATAGTGTGAGGTGGACTGTACAGTGAAATATTACATACAATTACTTTCCTTATTTTTGAATGGAGTGTGTCGTTTTTTGTCATCTTTACAACTATAAAAATAACAGATCTCTGAAAAGTGCACCTGAATTATTATTCATAAACCTCTACAGATATGAGGACCACCATTTAAAAATAAATATGATTTACAGAGAGAAAATTGACCTACAATCTCATATGGGGTTGTTGTGCCAGTGAAGACACATCACATCACACCACACCACAGACTTTGCTCTGACACCCGCAAACAATGTGAAAACGAACAAGAACCATGAAGGGTTCGACAGGTTTTACACTGAAGAGCACCATGTGATGTGAGGTGAGACAGTTTTTACACCATCTATCACCCCCTCAGCAAGTAAGTGCAAATTAGCTAAGGCTGCTAGTATTGATTTCTGACCACTAGGGGGCAGAAGACAACAAAAAAGACTAAAACTGACACCAATCAAGGGCAAAGCTTGTAATCCACCAACAGTGTGTCCCTCTTGGAGAAACTTAATACTTACTATTCTGTCTGAGCAGTGGTGTGTATCTTTCAATTGAACCTCCTTCAGACAGGAGGGGGTGAAGCAAACACAGCTGGACTGCACATGTGGATATTGGCTGGTCTCATTAAACGGATCAATTAATCTTCAGAAAGCACACAATGTGGTTTCAGGCAGGGTAGGGCTGAGGTCAGAAATCAATTATAGCAGCTGTAATGATTCTATCATAGGCGGCAATTTGTCTAAATTTCAATAATCAACCATATGGAAAGAAATATAGGGTCTCCTGTCTTTACATGCCTTTACAACTGAATTGTAATCCTGTCCACCTGTATGATAAAATACGCTCAATTTATGAATGATATGAAACAAGAAAGAATTTCCTTTTGACCTCCATGAGTTGGCCTTCTACTTTTTCTAGATTTTTAACTTTTGAAATGCATAAGTGTTCCCGTATGTAGCTGTACTGGTACGTCTCTCTTCATCCTCCCTCCTTTCCAGTCTTCCTTCTTTTCCTCTCTTCTCATTTCCCTCCTCCCCTCAGGTTGCGTATGTAGTCTTTGACGGTGTTTTCAACGTTAGGAACGGCGTAATTTTGTGCTGCATACATGCCTGTACACGTTCCTATGGCAACACCCACCAATGCCGGAGAGCGTAGCCTCGCCACAATGTACCCAGCCAGAAAACCCTTCAAGAAAGGAGAAGCCAAAAGGCTGCCTCCCTAGGGGGGAAAGGAGAGGTAAGATTAGATATGGTTTTATATTTTTATCTGCTCAACATCAGTTTTTATGTGGATATGTGAGCCTTACTGCAGGAACCCCAGCCTGTAGCTCATCCTCCACCCGCCTCTGGATGTCTTCCAGCTGGTCCTTCAGCTCCACCAGGTCCTTGAGCTGGCCCAGAGGATTCTGTATACACATGCATGCACACACGCACACACACAGACAAACAAATAAATAACATGCAAGTGATGCTGACCGGGGTTTTCTAAAGCAGAGCACATCTAGAAATGGTAAAACATTGTGACTTGTGAATGACAGGACAGACAAAATTATAAAATACACAAGAAACCTGTGTATGCTAGTAGTTCCTGTAAGTTAGAACAAGGTAGGACCAATTAAAGAACAAATCATTTACATTTGCACACCATTTTAATGGCTGTAGTAGTTAGTTATAGGTGACTGACTCACCTACACCAGCTAAAGAACACTGTTTTAGGTAGATTTAGATATTTAGGCCAACATTATACCTCTGTGCATTTACATTCAGTTTCTCTTTGAACAGATGAAGTTTTCTACATTTTGAGAAAGTCCAAATACAGGTCAAGTGGCTTTATTCCTTCTCTGCAAACTGCTCAGCATCAGATGAATAGACTTTTCCTAACGCTAGCTAGTAAGGCAGCTAATTTAGCTTAGCAGTTAAATACCACTTAATTCTTTCTTTTAACAGCTTGTTAATGTTTGTTGTGTTCGCGGTTCTGTGAATGTTTTAACAACACATCCAATAAAACTATCGTGATTATATAAACATCAATGTTAACAGATATAAAAGACAAGTTAACTAGGCAACGACTTGACACTTAGGTTGAAGCTAACTAAGCTAAGCTAACCACTGGTGACTGTTGAATGATGCTGTAAGCTAGGCGGGTTGTTATGATACACTAACGCCTAACATCTACAATGCTAAGTTAGCTAAGAAAGTTGAGGACACCGACCTTGTCATCTGACATAGTTTCACTTGTTTTAGTGTTGTTGACACCCATGGAGCTGATACCTCTGACTTCTTTCACTTGTTTTTCTTTTGCTTCTACTTCCTCTTCTTCTTCTTCTTTGGGTTTTAATGGGGGTTGGTCAATCAGATTATAGGGGCTCTACCGCCACCTACTGGACCGGAGTGTGGCGCTGCAGACTGGCACAGACAAAATCTAAATGATCTCTCTATTAATCCTGTTTCTTTTATATCGTGTTGTAAAAAGTACTCAAGAGTCATACCTGAGTAAAAGTAAAAATATGGTGTTAAAATATGGCTTGAGTAAAAAAAAAAACACAGCCATAAGAATAGTAAAAGTATCTGATATTAAGTATCAAAAGTACAAGTTAAAATTATACTTATATTTAGGCCTACAAGTATGTATATACTTTAAAAAAAAAAAAAAAGAGTCCTATTATCAGAATTTAGTGTTTGTGTTTTATGTTGTTTTTTTGTTTTTTTAAAAATCTTTAATAAAATAATTCTAAAATGAAGCAGCATGTAACCTGCAAAGTAACCAGTAACTTAAGTTGTCAAATAAATGTACAGTGTTAACCTCCAAAGTGTAGTGGAGTGGAAGTATAAACTAGCAGAAAATGGAAGCACTCAAGTTGTGGCTCAAAATTGTATTTAACTGCAGTACTTCAGTGAATGTAAGAGGTCCCGGGTTCAAATCCCAGATGAGCCCCCATTTGTTACAACCCAGCTCAGAAGGTTGCAACAAAAAGAGGGAGACCACACAAAGGCAAACATTTTAAATATTATTTCATTAAATCAAATTGAACCAAACTGGACCAAAACTATGGAAGCCCTAAAGGGCCATGCATTCATACATTTTATTTCCTCCGTTTTCCCATGATAACGAGTTAATTTCATTTGTTTTCTTGAGATCCCAAGTTATTATCTTGAAATAACAACTGCCGTTTTCCCGAGATAACGAGATAATTTTCTCGAGATCTCGAGTTATTATCTCGAAATAACAACTGCCATTTTCCCGAGATAACGGGATAATTTTCTCGAGATCTCGAGTTATTATCTCGAAATAAAAACTGCCATTTTTCTGAGATAACGGGATAATTTTCTCAAGATCTCGAGATAATGAAACTTTGTTTTCCCGAGATAACGATATAATTAATTCGAGATCTCGAGATAATGACTGTGATATGATAGGCCTGAGATTATGGAGACGCCCGGGACCTCGTAGCTGGTCAGCTTTGTAGTTAACGAAGACATCAGGCTCACTTAGATTGCGCCGCCGATACAGCTGAAGCCTTGCTAACCATCTTTTTAGATTACGCACACTAATGTGTATATTATCTGTAATAGCAAGGCATAATGCTATTTCAGCCTGTGTCAGGCCTTGATTGAAAAGATATGTGACGCGGTGATCGATATGCTCCTGCTCCTCTGACATTGCTACACTGAATGATGTTTCCTGCAATGATTTAATCTACTACACTATCGTTTTGTTTTCTCAAGATCTCAAATTAATTATATCGTTATCTCGGGAAAACAAAGTTTCATTATCTCGAGATCTCGAGAAAATTATCCCGTTATCTTGGGAAAACAGCAGTTGTTATTTCGAGATAATAACTCGAGATCTCGAGAAAACAAATGAAATTAACTCGTTATCACAGGAGAACGGAGGAAATAAAATATATAAATGCATGGCCCTTTAGGGCTTCCTTACAAATCTAAACGTGCACAACCAAACTAAAACCCTGCTGGTTGGGCGCACGACAGACAGAAAGAGGGCGCTCTCCAGCCCTCTTATAACACTAGCAGCAATCAGAGTAAGTTACTTCAGGTGCGGCTCATTCACCTGACACTCCTGCCACTCTGCCTTAATACAGGAACAGGTAAAAACATAAGGAATCACAAACAGAGTGGGAGGGGTCGTCACACTAAGTTACAGTCCATCACCGTTTTAAGTAGTTAATTAGAAGATTGTGTAGCTTCTATGACGACTTTCCCAGCAGATCCTTTAAGGTTATGTTGCATTTTCTATCTTCTGGTCCTGAAATTAATCCCCTTGTTTCTTCATCATACATGTTTGACAGTTTCCAGTTTATTACAGTGTGAACAGAGTCCAGTAGACAGTCAGGATGATTCTCTAGGCTTTGGCACGGCGCAACAGCTTAGGATTCATCAAAACTAGTTATTTTTAAAAGTGTACAACGACACTTATGCATGCAAATATATCACAGATCTGGTCCAACGCAGGATTACAATCACAATCACAGCTCAGCGGAGGTTTTATGCTCACACACAATTAAAGGTATATGCAGTCAAGAATATAAAGTTAAGTATCGCATTAATCACTCAGTGGACAGCCAAACAACATTAAAACAGCTTAAGTTTTGATTGTTACAACTGATGTTTGTACACATTAATTTAATGCAGAGAACTGTGGTTTTAAGTGGCCTCGCACGGACGGCACCATAAATATGTAGGAGATACACTACTATTAAATGTAATTTATTAATCACTTGGGATTAATAAAGCACTTGTAAATGGGGCACCACCTCTGTTCTTTTATCTCTTTGACTAATCCAGAGGGAATTAATCAAATTCGACTGGACAAGGTTAACTTGGATCAATTCTAATCAATTTCAGATCAATTTATTCAATCTCGTAACTGAAGCAGTGACTTCTGCAGTTCCATTGGTTCTCCACATTAAAACAAACCTGCACAGACAACGACATACGGTTAAATATGTATATTGACTAAATAATTCAGAGTAAATAAATGAAATGGCAAATTAAATGAATGATAACAGGTAACAGAAAGATGCGGAGTCTGTAATGACTAAAGTAAAGAGATTATGAGTGAAATATGTGTGGATGGTGAAATTACCAGTTGGGTGAAAGCATTTAAATATTACGAGAATAATTTTAATACTAACGAAGCCCTGACCGAATTTCTCTTAAGCTCAAAAGATCTGAATCAAAGCCAAAGACACCAACTCGTATTTCATGTGTGAATCCAGCAGGATGAGTGATGGTTAGCCTACTTTATTTGAAGAGTTGTGGAGTCAGCAGGCTGCGGGTTTTGTCTCCAGGGGGTGTTTTGTAGCTCAACTGCGGGCTGGCAGTCTCGGCCCAATAGCCGGAGGGATGGTGGGTGACGACCTCGGTCCAGTGTCGGAGGAAGAGCACAGCTCGTCCAGTACCCAGCAGGTGACGATCTTGGTCCAATGCCCAGCGGGATGGCACCGCTAGTGAGCGTTGGGGGCAGAGCCGGTTTGGCTTGGCACAAAGTCTTTCTTTTGTCAGAAACCGCTTGCACGGTTCTGGAAACAGCCAGTAGCTGCAACGTCTTTATTAATGATCATGATCTTAATAAAGATGATGGTCTTCTTTTGTCGCTTTGAGTGGTGGTTCTTAGGCTCTGACTTATAAACTAATTTTAACTTCTTAGCTAAAGTAACTGAAGGATCAAGGGCCGGCCGAACAAATTATCCTTTGTTAATTAATACAAGAGAATTCAAATTAAAGTTCACTTCCTCTAAGTCAGGTTACGATACATGAAACAAATTAAAGCAGAACTTCGTTCTGGTAGAAACTTAACAAAAGTTGAAGTACTTAAAAGAAATTAATCAATACAGGCTCAATTCTGGCTTAATAGTTAATTTAACTTTGTTGAAATCTGGAAAAGTGTAGGGACCTCCACATTGGAATGCAACAGATAAGAAAAACAAAAGTGTAAATTTCTAAGCTGTCAGCCAAGGATTAGGGAAGAAAGGGGGGGGGGGGGGGGTACCTTCACTCTGGAAATGCCCCCTGGAGATGGGTGTAGATACCAGGGAGGATCTCTGAGAATCGTCTATTTGACGGCTTTATTACCAAAGAAAATAAAGTGCTCCTTGCATGTGGTGACCACATACAATTGCTGACTGATTCTACTCTAGTTTTGTGTTCTGCTTGTGTCCTTGTCACGACCGGTAGCATGAGGCGGTACCTGCAGGCCAATCAGGTTGCACAGGTAGTCCAGCTCCTCCAGGATGGCACATCCATACGTGTGGTCTCAAGAAGTTTTGCTGCGTCTCCCAGCAAAGTCTCAAGAGCATGGAGGAGATACCAGGAGACCAGCCTTTACAGGCCTTTTATAGGAACAGGAGGAGCACTGCCAGAGCCCTACAGAAATGACCTCCAGCTGTCTACTGGTGTGCATGTTTCTGACCAAACTGTCAGAAACAGACTCCATGAGGGTGGCATGGAGGGCATGAGGGTAAACAGTTACGGGATAAAACTTCTAGTGGTCACATTTTGTGAGGCTATAGAGCCAGGGCATGATAAGTAGTGTTGTGTAACTTTGTGTTCCCATGTAGACAATAAAATGTCTCATCATTAGAAATTGAGATCAGATCAAAATTTCTTCATCCACATGCAGAACTTGACATTGCAAAACACATTAAGAAATACAGAATGACTGGATAAGATTATTCCATCTCCATCCTTATAAAAAGACGGGTAACTCACGACTGCTCTGCAAAGACGTCCACGTCACCTCTAGATCTCACTTTGCTGTCTGTGACACAATCAAGCTGTGGAAAGGTGAGAAGTCAAATTTAATCCTCATGTTACTTTATTACATGCAAAGTCTTTTAGATGTGATGTGATTATCTTTGACGCTGAACAATGAAGGCAGTAAATGATTCTGGATGTGACCACTGTGATGTGTTTTTCAGGATGAAGTGTGTTATGATCTTTCTGGTGTTGACGCTGGTCGTCCTCATGGCTGAACCCGGGGAGTGTCGTTCTGAACCTATCACTGTCAAAAAGGTCTGTCACATAATTGTCTGTAGGGGAAGCGGTTTGGGAAGGACCTGTTCCCGATCGGGATCACAGGAAGAAAGAGGTAAATCACAAGTATACATACATACTGAGTTGACTTTAACAGATTGACTATTTCAGCCTGTGATCAACAAATCACACTTGATTACTAACTTACTACATATAACTTCAGTCAGTTCTGTGTTTAGCTAGTCCTGGTATCTCAGCTAATAAACCTAATACTAAGTACAGAGAGCATCATAAATGTTCTAATTGCAAACATTGTCAAATATGATCAGAATAAACTAAAGTTTACTCATTTCATTTTCATCTTGTCATCCCTTTAGATGAAAGTGGAGGAAAAGGGTAAGTATTACTAAGTTACTTCTGTTGATTTCGAACAGACAAATCAAAAAAAATCTAAAGACTGTGTGAAATGCCTCTAAACTCATCAAAAACAAATCAAACATAGCAAGCGTTAGTATGAACCAGATCCCAAGTTGATGTTTTCAAATAGTTTATTTTGTCAAAACCTATTTAAATTCATGATGATATAACAGAGAGTAAAGAAGCAGGTGGACACATTTAAGAAGCTGGAATCAGTGAATTTCTGTCATTTTTACTTGAAAGATTATTGCAAAAGTTATTCAATTATTGAAATATTTTTCAATTAACATTCTACTGATTAACTCTGTTGATAATTTGAGTAATTGTTTCATCTCTATTTTCCCCCGCTTTTCTGACTTGGTGTGCCAACAGTGTGGGAACATCCCAAGATGAAGTGCAGTACGATAAATGGAAGCAATACTGAAGACTGAATCAGTTCTTGATTTTGAAGATATGGTTTGAGCTATATCTTTGTGCTCTGCAAAGCAAGAAATAATTGGATGAGTAACATGGAGCTCTTGAGATGTAGTGACTTTAGTCACAGCTCTAATTGATGCTGGAAAATGTAAAATTGCTTGATAGTGAAAACTATCCTGCTGAATAAAGCTGCATTACAAAAGACAATCTCTGTTTTGTGGTGTTATTTAAGTGAAAACATGATTGTAATTTTACTGGTGATGATAATCAAGAAAATTGTTTATTATTAAGTCAGAGGTAAATTTGCGATGAAAATTATATTTTTTTAAGAACCCAAGATAATCATGACAATTTTTGTTGATTGCTTACATGCATTGTTCAACACTGAAGTCACATTGTCAAAATTCTTCACAGTCAGTGAAACAGAAGTCTATGTGGACAAAACTGAATTTGCACACAAAATGCATTCAACGACCACATCTTACAAAATCCATCAAGACTGCTGTCATTCATTCTCAAACATCTACAAACACTGTATTTATGCAGCACATTTTTGCTAACACACTGTTTTCAAAACTGTTACAGTAGTATTTGAAAGTTGTTGCACTACTACGATTGACTATTTGATCCTCTTGGATAGAAATCCTGCTTGTGTTTTGAAAGAATGATTTCATAGAGTCAAGTTTAGTCTTGTTTTGACAGAGTTGTATGTAAACTAAGTTTTGTTGCATTTTGAAATCTATAGCTGGTATTTGCTGTAATGAACAAAATGTGGTTTTGAACAGAAAATGAATTATGTCATGTTGGGGTGTTGCTGTGTTTATAGTTTAGAAAAAATCTTAAATCAAAGGCTTGTTAACAAAACTGTATGAATCGTCAAACTTCAATGATAAAAGTTGATCACTTCTGTAACACTGCCTGTTGTTTGTATTTTTAGCTCAGTGTGTTATGAGTGACAATGTATGCTGTCTGAGTGAGGATTAGTGTAGGTGTTATGGCTGAACAAGCTTATTTTGACATTAACATGTATGAAGTGTTTTGTTGCTCTGAGTCTGTTCTGGAGGTGAGATTTACTGTTGGGCCAAGATGCATGTTGGTCATGCAGACTGGAAGAAGAGTTTCAGTATTGACCGATGCTTGTTAGCAACTGAAAATAGCTGTCCTTCAATAGAATAACATCTGTACTAGAACTGCAAAGATAATGGGGTCACTGTCCTTCCAAGCAAAAACATTTGATGGTTCCAGCTTCTCAAATCTGTTAAAAAGTCAACTCAGTATGTATGTGCACTTGTGATTTACCGACTGCATTCTCAGTGATAATATGGAGAAAGTCGAGGACAGGTTGAGAAAGACACTCCCCGGGTTCAGCCATGAGGACGACCAGCATCAACACCACAGAGATTATAACACACTTCATCCTGAAAAACACATCACAGTGGCCACATACACAATCATTCACTACCTTCATTCACCAGTGTCAAAGCTCATCACACAGGGCCGGCCCTGGGCATAGGCAGTATAGGCGAATGCTAAGGGCGCCGTCATCCACGGGGGGCGCCGCAAACGGGGGGAGAAAAAATAATAATAATAGTACTATATTTTACCAGTGCTATTACTTATATTATTTCGAAATATTATATAAGCCCACAGCAACATAACTTCATAGCAAAGCCTATTAAATAATGGAGAGGCCTTTCTTCTGGGTTCCTGGCTCGTTGCACTGTACCTGCCCTCTGTGAGGGGGCGGGGTCGAGAGGCGAGCTGCCTGAATCTGACCGGACCGTGACCCAAAGACCAAGAGAGACATTTATTGATACTGTAGCGGAACCATAATGTCCAAAAGACTGACACAATCCGGCGCCCAGGGAAGGAAAAGAAGGAAAGAAGAGGAAGAAACACGTGAAAAGGAAAGAGGTACAGTAACGTCAATGTGATGAAGTGAATGAAACTAATATGCATCGTAGTTACCTTGTTGGAGCAGAGTGTTAGCTTGCTAGCTTACTTCGGACGATAGTAGCATTGTTTAATAATCAGTAAATAGCTGAGTCGATGTAAGTTAATGTTACTCCACCTTAAATTCATCAGGGACATTTGGAAAGTTAACGTTAGGCCTGTTCAGGTGTTATTTTAACCTGTTCACTGTTTTTTCTCTGCTTGTATGTCAGTTAAAATGCTCTGAGTTTTCCATCCACTTTATAAGTAATAGGGCAGCTGTAAGACTTTGGTTTATTGTGTCACAATTTATATTTGTTAAAGTTTACATCAGTGTTAAAGTGCAGTTAAAGTGTATTACTGTTAATACTCCATACTTTAGCTTTCCCATATCATTCATAGGCTACATATATATATATATATATATATATATATATATATATATATATATATATATATAGCTATATATAAGTTTCACTGCACTTTACTTTAGTCTATATTAGTCTTATGTATAGCACACACCAAGCATCTGTTTTTATTAAAATGTAACATCCAGTGGTCACATATACTTCTCTTCTCTCTTCAGATGCACTTTTAAAATATTTCACCACCACCGCCAGTGACACAGCATCAGGTGCTCCTGTCCTCTACCTCAGCACAGAGAGTGACACAGCATCAGGACTAAAGGCTGCACCAGTAGACCTGCTGACTGGCCTCTCTTCTAACTGACAAAGTAAGAAAGGAGTTAGTTCACAGAGGACCATTTCAAATAAAAAACAGTTACACATATCCCAAAAACAAAGATGGGAGAAAGTGTCCACATGACTTTTTTTTACCAGAGTCTTAGTCAGTGGGGAAAAAATCAAAAGAAGCTGGCTGATGTACTCAAAAAAGAATGATAGCTTGCACTGCTTCTGCTGCAAAAGGTTTCCTCCCAAAGAATACAGACTGTTTTTTTGTATGTAAATAGAATATTCTTTAATATGTTTGTGCAATACCTTATTTATATTGTATTTTTAATGTATCACTTGTTTCTTTCTTCAGTTTTTATTTGGTGTGATATTTTTGACTTAAAAGAAATAAAATCTTGAATACATACATGTAGTTTCTGTGTGAGTGTATGAAAATTGATTGTGAAATTGACTGCGATGCAAGGGGGCGCCAGCCAAAATCTTTCCTAGGGCACCAAATTGGCCAGGGCCAGCACTGTCATCACATCTCATCCCAAAGATTCAAGCAAAGTGACATCTAGAGGTGATCAATCATGAGTTACCTGTCTCTTTATGTTTTTATTAATTTTTCAACCCTTGGTCTTATCTACTCATTCTGTATTTGTCATTCTATTTTGCAATGCCAAGTTCTGCACATAGATGATAAGATGTTCACTAATCTTATTGTCTAATCGTACTTCCTCAAAGACATGAGTAAGTGATTCTGCCAAACTGTTACTTAAATACTGCTGTTTTAGGAGTTCATCAGGGGTTATCTCAGGGTCCTCACAGACCGTCACAGAAATATCAGCATGTAATGTGGTAAAAAAGGGGTTTTAACTAGAGCTGCCACTCTTGTTGTCAAGACGACCTAAAACAAGAACAAGTCAAGACCAAGACCAGAGTGTATCAAGATCAAGACAAGACCAAGACTTCAAGGGGTTGAGACCCAGTCAAGACCAAGACCAAGACCAGTCCTAGTCCTAGAGTTTTCTTAAACTGTAAAATATCCTGCCTCCTGTGAAGGATTTGTTTGAGCTCTGAGTTTCCTTCCTGCAGTTCGGCCTGTTCCTTCTCTTGTGCTTTAACCTGAGACTCAAGTTGGTTAATGCGGTCTTCTGCCTTAGTTAAGGACTCCATCAAGTTGCTTTTTAAGGGTTTTGTGGTTGTTTTTTCTGACTCCTATTTCATTTAGAGCATTCTCTAGCAATTGGTCTCTGTGTTTTTGTTGTGCTGACATCACGATAGTCATGCTCCCTAACATTTTCTCTCGGGTTTATCCTTTCATTTCTTCGGTTAGGGACTGGCATACTAACGCGGACATTATCCCATGTTATTGACCTTCTCTTCTGATGGGCCCCTGCTGCATATTCCATCAACACCTATGTTTTCGAATACTGTAAAGATGTCTCCCTGTGACACCTAAGTACCAGTATTCCTGCTTTTACGTCCCACCTAAATTTTTAGACTTTCTTCATAATAAGCTCTTGTAACTTTCATTAAGACAGAATAAACATGAACAAATGTTCAAAAGACTATCTGACTCAAAGTACAAATTTATTTTATGTGTGTATTTCAAGGTTATGATAATTGGATGAGCTTTGACAAATTTTCCCACCACCAAAAACTAAATTTCAAATTCCAATAAATAGCCTATACAGATGTAGAATTAGTTAAATTAGAAGTCTGACGCTGCGACACTGATGGTTTTTCCATCCACCCCCACATGTTTTGAAAGTGCCAGTGTTCCCACCATATTTTAAAATGTTTGAGATCATGCACTTTATCCTTCCATATGCTGCATCAAAATATCGACCTCAGCATTTATTTTCAAACATTAAATCTACAGTGTAAAGCTCCGAGCCGACTGAGAGGAAGCAATCTAATTAACTTGGGCTTCTTCTGTAAAGGCTGTGCAGCTTTTCACTCACTGGTGCAACAGAAGAGAGCACAGCTGATGAGACCCTGAAAGAAAGGAAAAGAGTGAGAAAGAATTTGAGTAAATAATTACAGAGACAGACGGATAGAGTGTCACAGAGGCAGTCAGCTACTCATTAATCAGAGCCGTTACATTTGCACTGATTTGTTAGCGTCACTGCAACAAACTCAGTCTGAAGAAGGAGGAAAGAGTGCAAGGATTAAAAGCAGGCGCATTTGCCACCAGAAATATGATAACACGGTTCAAGTGATTACATGGACTGAGTTGCAATTAAAATGTGGCCCTTGCAGGTTAAATTAACATTTTAATTTTGCAGCCCATTTGCCAGAATAAAATGTGAGCAGTTACCGTTTCTGCAAACCACAGATAAATGACACACCAGGAACAGCCCCAAATGCACGACTCACAAACAGTTCAGGCTTTCAGAAAATCTTTACAGAGTCAGCTTGGTACACAGGTAGTTATTAAATGGAGGCAAACAAACTGCTGGGCTGAGGCAGGCAGTCAAAAAAACACCAGAAGGCTAAGACGGACTGGCACATGGAGAAGGGCACACACAGACTATATAGACAAGGAGATGGAGGATAATAGACACAGGCTGATGACATTAGGGGATAATGACGATGACACAGGAGGTTATTACTCAAGGACAGGAGCTGGATCTGAAATGAGCGGAGAGTTAGACACCAAAGATAACAGCTAATGCAGAACTGGAAAATGGAAAAAAAACAAAAACAGACAGGATAAAACATGACAATAAGCTCAAAATTTGTTCATGTCATATGCCATTTACTGACATTTCCACAAAACATGTCATGTCATGTTCATATAACATGCATGAACTGACTTTCGTGTTGGGAGATGGAGAGGATGGTGGTGGAGTTACATGCAAGAAGGCTTCCAATGCCAGTGACAGCTGTACGAGACTGCGTTTCAACATTTGTCAGTGTGAAACCACCGGATATTTCAAGGAGACTTCGGGACAATTTCCAGCTGTGTTTGTGGGGATGAAAACATGTAATTTAAGCCAAAACATGATGTTCTCCTAACCCTAACCAAGGAGTTGTTGTGCCTGAACCTAACCAGATCATAAGCACATAGCTGTGACAAGAGAAAACGTTTAAATGGAACCTAAAAAATGTACAGTAACATAAAGTTTGTATAAGGAAACAAAGTTTCAACATGGTGGTTTTGCAGAAACAGACTTTGCTAAGATTTATTCTGGTGATTGGGTTGTAAGTTTGAGCGTTTTGACGAAGGGTCAAGAGTGTGATTTGCAGAGACACTGTGAAAGTGAGAACAAGAGTCGCAGGAGGCAAGAAAGAGCCTGAGAAAGATGGAGAGTGGAAGTATTAGAGAGTCAGCCGAGAACAGCAGAGTGATCGCCATCTGACAGAGAGAGAGGAAGAGAAGGTGGACTACAAGTACAAGATACTGCAAGAGAAAACTGTCTGTAGCCTAAAGGTCTCTGGACTTCAGAATCATTTTAAAAGATTAATCTTGTCACAACATAAATTAACTCCGTTTATTCTGCTGCGTGGCCACTCTAGAGGCCCTGTACATTTTTAATCCTCACATTCAGCAGGACAGATAGTCCATTAACCTTTCTTTATTCAGGATTATCACAGGACCAACCTGATGTGGACCAAAGTATTTAATGTTCAAGCTGGAATCAAACAGTCTTTTGCCTTTTGCAGGAGATGAAACGCGGCTCGCAGACTGTCCTGGACAGCTGCGGCATTTAAGAGCTGGACGGAGCGATGGAGGTAAGGTGTCTCTGATCTTCAAAGCTGTTGATGGTTTAGGGGGGTTATTGATTTTGGCTGAGGCATATTTGGCTGACTAATCTTTGGATGCCACTGTAAAGGAAAGGTCACTGAAGCTTATGGTGCAGTCATCACAGTGATGTGCTTTAGGGAGATGTGGATTCATATACAGCATTAACAGTGGGGGCAGAGTTCAGAAGATGGATAACAATCTGTCATAGCTTAAAATAAGCAGAGAAATGAAAATAAAACTGTTTCAGTGAACAACATAACAATAAAGAACTAAACTGACTAAAGCTCCATCTATTATTCATAAAGACCAGCTGAGTTTTGACTTCTATATAATGAAAGAGATTTATATCAAACCTCCAAGCAATAATTGCATGGGTTGTTTGTGCAGATACAGCTATTATAATTCAAAGGATGGGGAAAGGAAGCCCTGTGCACATCAGTTTCAGGACATAAAAGGCTGCTAATCTGTTCTGCAGCAGATTTCGAGGACCCATTCAACATTTATTTCACAAGCAAATGCACAGGGTACGTCTCACTGTCTCCTAAGTATGATTTCCTTCATGGGCTGCAAAGCAGTAAAAGCAGGTGTCACGGGGCATTCGACTGAGAGAAATGGGGGAGGCAAATGGCTTTAATAAGCATCCTTGAGTGCTATATGATACAGTATGTTGCTCATATTGGATGTCACAAGCTTACGAGACACATGCAGGTTGCATCCCAGTTTACCAGAGGTGGCAAACGTAAACACATTTTACTGTGTACCGATACTAGTAAGAAAGCACAGGCTCTGAAATGTATTCAAAGTAAAAAAGTAAAAGGTTTCCCTCTGAAGGTCATTTCTACCAGCCATTTCTGTGCAAAGCTAACTGAACCTCACGTCATATTAATATAATTCAAAGACTGTTAAACTCAAACGTAGGATCAGTAGGATTTGTCCAAGCTGTTCGTAAACACATCAGAGAGATAGTTGATTGTTGAGTCTCATTCTCAGGATGTCAAATCCCGAAAATTTGGGTTGGTAAAGTGTCCCGAAAATAAGAAAATACAGGCAGGGGGCTGCAGGGTCTCTGCAGATAGGAGACACTAACTGTTTCCGTCTTGTTACATCTTTTACATCATTTCCTCTTGCCAAGTCTGCCATGCGTGATCTGCACTGATAGGTCGAAATCAGCCTTGTGATGTTGGGAAGGCGCCATGCAATGATCAATATTTCTCCTCAAATGCATTAAAACTAAAGTAACAAGCCTGTTTTGAAAACGTCAGAAGTAAAAAGTGCAGGTAGTCGTGTTCAGATGTTGTCAGTCTCAAGTAAAGCACAGATACCTGACTGAGTATTTGTACTTCCCACCTCTGCAGTTTATAAATATAGCTTTGATAAAATATTAAAAACATCTAAACTGATTCACTGAAGCTCTTTGTCCTTCTTGTGCTAAGCTGTAATCAGTGTATTCTTTGTGATAATACATAAACACAGGATTATTCGCCTACACAGGCTTGACACTCTAAGCAGTTGTATTTATCACCCTCTTGATGCTCACTTATTTCTCAGAGGAAAGGAGACACTCTGTAAGAAGCAACTCATTCCCCGGCTGGTAGGAAATATTATTGATTGCTTTTATCACTGTGTGTGTAAACAGATTGCCCCCTGTTGCCCCTTGTGTCAAACCTGAGTTATGGTTTCATATCCTTTTCCCTTCTTGAGGAGATTTCTCTGCACTCTGTTCTGTGCGCCGCTCTGATGAGTTAGTCTGCCCTGCATTGTGTTTGCTGTTGCAGTATGTTGTTATAGATAAGATATGTGACTGCACATACTTTTTATTGATGTCTTTTTGTCGAGCAATTTTGTGCTGCACTGTTCTACAGCTGGTTAAACCTTAACTTGTGGAAATATTCAGTTCAGAGATCACAGCGCTGTAATGAAAGCTTTTCATTTGAAGCCTGTCAGAAAATGTGATGTTTCTTCTCCACAGCTTAAAACCTGAGAGCCTTCGTACGTGGCTCAGTGTTTTTGTGGGTTGAGTTGGCCCGTGTTCAGACAAGTTCCCTCATTAACCTCAGTGTTCAGTATTCAGCCCACGTTCCCACTGATGGCTATGATACTGTACGCTCCGCAAGCAGGGAGAAATGTGATGGGCATACGACAGGGCTGAATCAGAGGGAATTCAGAGGGACTTTGTCGAAGGGCGTGGATTGTTTAAGCTTCCTCACGTCATACACACCGTATGACTCAGCATTGTTGAGAGGGTGCCACTAGGAAGTGTATGTGCCACTTGAAAAAATTAGTCGCAGCATTACATTAATTGAAATATGGATTTTTTGTCTCACTGAACAGGCAAATAAGTGAAGCTAGGCAATATTTACCTCCTACGTATGGCAGGAGAAATTGCGTTGGGTCCCTCCTTTATATGCCTCACAGCAGTTTGGTCCACTGCCACTTCCACACACGGTGCTGATACACTGATGATCAAATCATTGAAATCTAAAGAGCATTATTGAATGTAAAGTACTGTATACATACAGGGCCACAGATAGCTTGTGCCCATGACAAGATCATCCCCAAAGGCCCCTCCAGCAGATTTTTGTAAAGGTTACATATTATTTTAAGGCCCTTAATGTTAGTGCTGCTGTCACGTACATAACTAGATAGTTTCTGTTTTCCTCAGAGTAGCAACTACCAACAACACAGGACAAAACATGACATTTTAAATACTTAGACTACATTTTGGTCTATGATGGAGACGTTTAATGGTGCCAGGCTGCCAGCTTGACTGGATCGCCACTTTTTTTCATTTTCCCAGGTTCCGATGTTTCAGACAATATTGCAAAGTGAAAGCGATGTTAATAAGGGCCCAATCTAAACAACAATGTGTTTCTGGATGGCAAATGATGCAATGTTGAATCATTTTTATCTTTTGCACGATAAAGTCTGAATGAACTTTTCCCGCCATGCCAGCAGATAGTAATAATGGTGTTGCTGACTGGTGGACTGTGTTGGACGGAGGCTGAACTCCACAGATGCCCCCTGAAAATTTGACAGCACCCTGAACACTAAACACCCACACGGCATTATGTTTCCTCTCATTTATGTCTCATTGTAATTGGCACGACAATTATACTTTTCATATAATAGGCAGAACGTCTTTGAGTTGGTGTTCTGTTGCTCACTAAAAGCATTTCAACAGTCAGTGCATGTGCAATTAAAATGGATTGTTTCCATTGCAAAGAGTTAGGGTGCACTGGCTTTTTGCTACTAATGATCCCATTGTTTCAGTTTGTGTGTGTGTGTGTGCCTACAGCATGTAGGGGTATGCCTAGATGCCAGTTATAAGCCAATTAATGTTTTTAAGCTCTGTTGCCTCGCTGGCAAGCCTTGGTAAGGGAGGAGAGGTACTGCAGCTCCACTGCACCACTCTGCTCTGATGTGCCAAGGTGTGTGTGTCTGTCTGTGTATGTGTGTGGTGCATATGTGTAACCAGGCATAGCGCCCTGATGACAGGGTCAAAGGAGCGAGCAACAGGGCTGAGAAAGAGGAGACAGTGGTGGGGAGAAAGAGAGAACAGGACTGTACGTGTTGGCAACATGGAGGGAGGAGGAGAGTGTTATACAGGGAGAAAGAAGAGTTTGCGAGAGATATAGGTGTGGGTGTGTCCGTTTGCTCCGCTGGGTTCACTGGTGTCTGTTTTACTTTTGGGTATTTCCTTCATCTGTGACGCTGCAACTCTCCCTGCTGTCCCCTGCTCTCTCTTTCTACCTCTTTCTCTCCCCCTCCCCTCTCCTCTCTCCTCCTCTTCTTCAAGCACACGCTCCCACACCGGGGGAAGCCTGAATCGGTGGAAGTCCTCATCAGAGCCGTCTGGTTTGCTCAGAGCTGAGTCTAACAGGTCTGTGCGTGGCTAAACCCAGCCCAGCTCAGCTCAGCAAATATTAAAGATCTCATCATGAGGAGGTGAAGCCCTGCTTGTCTGGAGGCACGTTGGAAGAGGATTTCCTCCTGCCTGTGGATGTTTGCCAGCAGTGGTGAAGACAGAGATGCTCCCACTTTATGAAGACAGGGGTAGGAAGGCAATGAAAGCTTTCTGGTGATGCATTTGAGGAATGTAAAGCTTGAAACTCAGGTCTTGTGTGTTCAAGTTAAAGGAAGGCGAGGCTAATACTGAGAGTTGTATTTTTGCTTACTGAGTGTTTGTTCAGCATGTGCAAAGGAAATAAAAGGTACCGCCAAGCTACGTTTACACGATGCATCCCAAAATGGAAGAGTTTGACAGGAGATCAATACGTTAATTGATCCTTTCACCAAGACTAAGAGACCACTGTATCCACCATCAACTCATCCTTCTCATCTATATGGAGCTACGAGGGTTTCGCATGTCAACGGGTGGCCAGGACTTGAGGGGTCAAGGGTTAGGGCTCGGCATCCCATCCGCCGGGGCGCCAGTCAGTTCCATAATAACGGCAGTGCGGCAGCAGGACTATTCAGCCAGCGTGTGGCTTCGCAGGAGGGAAAAACTGGAACATGTAAGTTCTGAATGCTGGAGCTTGTGTCTGAGAAACAGATGGAAGGAGGCTGAAACGCTGAGGCAAGAAGCACAGAGCTTTTAAATGTTGGGCCCTGAGTCATTCAGTTAATGTATTCAACAAATGCTTCTTTGCTTAACAAAGTATGAAATCCTTTAATTAAGAGGCAGTGCAAACAGTATTATTATTTTTTTTACTTCCATATACAAAATTCATGCATTTTTCCACTGAGACAAACACTGGTGTATTAAGAGATTGCGAACATTTAGATGTTTTGGCTTTGGGTGTTCAACTAGTATGTTGGCGTCATCTATATGCAAAAATTAAAGCCATATTATATAGAAATTGGACTTTTGTGTGATTTGGCACCCCCTACAGTTGTGTAACATGTAACATGTATGGATCCTACCCTCTCACTAAAGTTACATAGTGCAGAAACAAGTGATGGAGGGTGGAATGGCTGAGACAGAGACACCATTCACCTTATTCCAAGACACTGTACCATCAACATGATTTGGAAGCTGTTATTTTACATAATGTCGCTTTAAGTGTTTCAGAACATTAAAGTTTAAATTCTTGGATAAAATTTTGCTTGACTTTGGATGTTTGGCACTAAATTATGATCATATCTGAGAGGAAATTTGTTTTTCGGTGACTTCAGTGTTTGAATATTGGAAGCCTAAGCCTGGAATGGTATTAGAGAAGAAAGTCATGCAAAATGCTGGAAATCAGGGTTTGATTTGGAGGCACTGCTAGACAAAATTAGATATTTAGCATACAATTTTGGGGCTGTGGACTATTTTCATGCAGAGATAATAGTCCAAACTGTCTGGAGAGCTGAAAGAATTTGCAGATTAATGGATTGCGTGGAGTGGTCAACAGTTTCAGCCATTTATCAAGCTAACCATGTAAAACACTAGGTGGTTCCAGCATCTCCAATGTGAGGTTCTGCTGCTTCTGTCTATTTTTATATTGTTGAATTGAAAATCTTTGGTTTTGGACTTTAAAACTGTAAATCTTCATTACATTCTGCCTTTTGTTTTTGGACAATTACGCAATTAATTAAGATAACAATCATTAGTATGCTTATCAGGAAGTTGGCATACCATGGAGTATATTTGTTGAGTCCCATTCAAACTGTAATAAGGAACTTCAGCAGTGTAGGTTTGTAAATTTTGCATGCTGTAGGAGCTTTCCTGTGGCAGCAAGCTTTAAACTCTGCTCTTTAAACTGCCTTTCTTTTATGTCATTGTGACATCCAGCAGTCACTTTTGTTTTCTATTAAAAAAGGAGTTATTAGGTCCTTTGGAGCCTCATTGCTCGCAGGTAAACAATATCAGCATTCTACAGAGAACTTCTAGGTGAAGAGATTCGGCGTCGGGGAAACGAATGGAAAAGGTGTGTGTTGAATATTTGATGTTGGAGGGGAACAGTGCCGCGACCAGAGAGCTGCTTTCTAAGCCTGTCTGCATAACCAACAAGGATGATGAATCAGCCTGTCCCCTTCCTGCAGACTCACACACACATATACAGATACAGCGCAGGCAGCCACATTAAACGCACACACGCACACTTACTGTAAGTGTGTTTTTGCAGATACAAGACCACACACACACACACACAGACAAGCTATTTTTTCAGGAAAGTCACTTAGAAGATACACTCACACACACAGTCGATGCAATATCTTGCCTGAAGGACAAACTACAAACCCTAAAGTCGAGTTAACAACACTGAAATTCTTGATAAAAATGTCGCCATCAAGTCTGTCTTGGTACTGCTCTGGACTGATCTAATGCCCAGGATGTGTTGCCAACATCTGACTGATTTGATTTTCTCCTCCTACCATCTAAGTAGGAGGAGAAGGAGATAAGAGGTTGGATACAGAGTGCTTCAGGCACATTGAGTGTCAAAGCAGTGTGAGTCAAGTCACAAGTTCAGCATCAACTTGTCAAACTCTGAGTTAGTCATGAGTCTCTGGAAATCCTGAAGTAAAGCGCCGCAAAACAGATGAGCACATAACCTGCTTCACTGAATTATTTCAGTCTAAACTAATTACCTATTCGAGCCACATTTTTACTTGAAATATTGATGCACATTTCCTTTTCAAGGATAACCAGGCAGGGCTATTTGAATATGAAACATTTTGTGAATAGTGGCATTCAGGAGTTATGGTGGATTATAAAACTGTAGAATTTAGATGTGCCAAGAAAGAAACACTTACAAAATACATGAGGATTCGCAAGTTGCCAAATCATGTTTGATCGTTCATAACAGAACACTAACAAGTGTATCTAAGAGGCTTTGGGTGTAACTGCCAACAACTAAAGGTTCAAAACCGCATCCATTTAAAATTTATATAGTTTAATGACAAACCTTTCTTCTTATTTTTTTACGCCAGTCACACATGCCCCTGACCTCTCCTATCAATGGTCAAGAAATGGTGAGAATCTGAATTATTTAGCCATTAATAAATAAAACATGGTGCTTGGATCACCTTAGAACAATGTAAGGAGTTGTTATAACCAACCATGACAGCTCATCCTGTTAGTACGAGCCTCACTTGAGTGCCCTTTGCAGTGTGCGATTTTTTGACTGACCCATGCACAATTGTGAGAAAAACATGGTTGTCAATTAAACATGTGGTCTTAGATCACACTGTGAGACAAGTCATGTAGAAAGGCTGCATCAAAATCTGACAATGGCAGATATTTATGATGGCTGACACAAGTCTCTGCCTGCCTCTGTTTCTTTTTATATATGTAGCGCTAGCAGACTTTCAACACACTTGATGCATCTGACTCAGTGTGACACTGGTGAACTTGTGAGATTGTCTTCTTGCCCAGCCTGTAGTCCTTTAAAGGGTCAGTGGAGGGGGCCTGTGGTCCAGGGGATCATGCTGATGGAGTTATTATCTAGTAGCTACTGTCTGTCTATTTTCTTTTTACTCACCTCTCTTTCCTGTTACATGAACCTCTGCTGACTGATTCATTTCAGCTCATGTGCAGTGTGGTTACTGAGGTTTCTTTTGTAAATTATTTAAGAGCATCTAAATGGATTTAATACCTTCAGGAGTCTCTGGTAAAATGGCCGTATAGACTGTATGTCAGCACTGTTTTATACGTTGTAGTCACTGGTGAGAGCTTATACTTTGCATGCTTGGTTTCAAATGCACATTGCACTGATTTAAGGAAATTACGATTTCAGGCTTCTTTTGAGGCAATTACTGGATCCAAGGTGTGTTCACTGCTCACTTAAGATGAGTTAAAGGAAAGCAGACAGAAGCTTACAGCTACCCTGGGAGGCTGAGTCTGGATCAAAGACGGTGAAGTGTCCCAGATGACTTTTTAGGGTTGGCAGCTCAGAGTGCAGCTGTCCTTCCACGCTGATTGCACTTTCAATTTCATGGTGGCTGTGCTGATGTATAGACCCAGGTCTCTGGTTATATTGGCCAAACTATATATTGGATACAAACTGGCCTAAGAGGCTTATTTAATCTTGTCTCATGCTGTTGGAGACTGAGGATCATGATGATAAAGATTCTGGAGAAGAGAGTTAAGGACATTTGGAAGTTTTACTCAGCCCAAATGAAACAATGAGGATTCATTTATCGCCATCGATTAGCTGTTGTATGAAGTATTGATTACATGCCGTAAAAAAGACCTACACACACTCCTTTGATTAGCTTTATCCTCAAGTGACTTGGTTCAAGAGCAAGGGAAGTTTTACAGTGCATTACGATGATGCAAACAATGTCATTGCTATGTGTCTATTTAGGATAGGTGAGCAATAAAAGTTAAAAAGAATAAAGTTTTGAGAGTTTAGATAAGACATATTTTCTTACATTCATTGGTGTAATGTGCAGATATACTAGAGATACTAACAGGGTAGATAAAACAATGCTATCCAAACTCTTAACCAAAGGGCAGGCCCTCCTGGATCACCCATTGCATTGGATAGTCCATGATAATCCATTATTTGTAATAAACAGTAACATGGTACAAGGCTGGCAAGATTTATAAAATAACACACTGGCTAAAGGTTTTCCAAAAAGTGCTGCAAGCAAAATCAATCAAATAACACAGAGCCTGTCCTGCTCTTCACTGTCAGTGTAGCAGGAAACTCTTAATGTTTATTCTCGTGTAAAAACTGCCTTTTTTCATTTGCACAACAGAGACCAAAGAAACTAAAAGACCCACTAAAGTTAATTTCATTTACAGACATATTCACAAAAACACACTGATGAGCTTTTACGGAGACTTAAACTCACTAACACATCTGTTCCCTAGACGATCGTTGAAGACAGCAGCATTAATGAGGCTCTGGTTCCTTCATGGGGTAACCGCCCTTTATCAGACGGATTTGTAGGGATTAAATGTGGCGATAGGAAATCTTTTGTGGGAATTTCCTGCAAGCTGAACAAATCTCTGCCGTTCATCCCCATTATCTGATAAAGCACTTGGGCTTTGTCTCCACTTTCAAAGCAGCACAGACCTGACTTTTCAGTTAAAGATGAACATGTTGACAGACTTTTGTGTTCCTTTTATTTTTTGATTGGTGTGTTTCATTTGACAGTTATTAAGCAGCTCACCTTGAGCTCTGCAGCTGTAACTGTCTCTCAACACTTCAACTCAGGCGAAAAGCAGCTCCCGCATTATGCTGTTGGATGGCTTTGATCTTTCAATAAGACGTTCCAGTGCCATCGTTGGCTCTCGGACACGACGACATGCATCACTGTCTCACTTCGTCTGTTGCAGTGAAAATGCTTCTCTGGAGAGTGTGACTGGTTGATTACGTTTTCTTAATTTATCAATCACAGCAAGTTGTCTCACACACATTAGACAGGGTACTCTCTCTGTGAGGTGGATGGAAGACAGCATGTGAAAGGAAGGGAAAGTGAAAAAGATGATTAAAATCAGGCAAGGTTTCACATGTTGGGAGTCTTTTCCTACCCAATTTACAAGGGTCCTTTTGCAGGAAGTGAGACAAGGAGAGAGATGCCTTTTTTCTGTGAGTGGAATATGTTGCTGGTGTGAATGCAATTAGAAAATCTAGATGTATGCACCTTTGGCCAGAAGCTTGCTGTCGTCAATCACCCGACATACTGCCATCATTGTGTTCAATGCTAGGCACCAATTAAATTGATGCTTGGGGTGTTTGGCTCCTTGTCTGACAGCTTGGCTTACGTTCAGCTTCGCTTCACTCACTTCAGCAGCAACTTAATGTTGTGCCCAGGCTTCTGGCTTTAATTAAAGCTTTCCTCCCTCCCTTCTGTTTGCTCCTAAAAAATGTGTGGTGCTGCAGCTGTTGAAGACACATCAAACTGATAATTCACTCACTGTCCATCTGCACAGACGTATCAGCTGAGACAAATCATCAAATCGATCACATGTATCCACCAATTACCGCTTTTTAGTCATCTTGCGGCTAATTGCCATCCACTGCTGAGACATAATCATCTTTGAATCACTGCGTTTTTGACTCATGGTGTCATCACTTGAGGCCTAAATCCATCTGTAGTGAAACTGGTTCAAAGCGACTTGTCAGAGAAAAAACACTCTATTTCAAGTACAAGTTTCCTTAAGCAGTACAGACTTTTCTGAGGAGATGTGTGATGACCACGACAGGTTTTCTGTGATGCTGATTCCCAGGAACATAAAACTGTTCACCTGCTCCACCTCTGCTCCACTGATATGAAACAGGAGTGTGTGTCTATGCTTCATTTTTCCCCTAAAATCAACAATCAGCTCCTTGGTTTTGTTGGCATTAAGTAGTAGGTTGCTATCTGTGCATTCTGATGCAGGTGTTGCTATTTTCAAGGTGTGTGAAGACTGAGTGGAGGGCAGTGGATGTGGCATCCTGTGTGGATCTGTTCATTCTGAATGCAAACTGGTGAGAGTCCAGGCTGGCAGGGATGTTGTTTTTGATGTGCTGGAAGACTGATTTCTCCAGCACAGTTTTAATACTGTAATTCAGTTGTACACAGCTAAAAGGAAATCTGTAAGTATTTTTGTACATTATATGTACATTATTTGTCATAAATTGTAACTTCTCCTCTGAGGACTTTTACTACATCATCATTCATATATTCCATTTATACACCAGCCTCTATTTATGTGTGCACACAAGAGGAGTTATAGTGTATACACTTATATCTGCTTATAACGACATTATAGTTGTGTATAAGGCATGTATTCAATGTAAACATGCTACTTAAAAATGCTAAATGGAGGACGGTGGTTAAAGTAAAGTGTTACTAATATCAAATATAGGCCAGCGGTTGAGTATTTTCCATAATAATGTCATTATATGTTTAAGTATAGTGGAGTAAAAAGTTAGTAGTTTGGATAAGAGGTATAAAGTAGCATAAAATAGAAATGCTCCAGTGTAAGTACTTTAAACCTGTACTAAAGCACTACTTACTTTCTTCCACTGCTTATAAAATGCAGAGATGGGTGAGAAAGGTAATGAATACTTTAGTCTTGATAGTATAGCCAGTAGGTAATTTGAGGTGGGATGCCATTCCCCTCGCCATCCCTGAGTAGTAGAGAGTGCAGGGGCAGAGACTAAATATGTTAGTCAAGTCTGCCTGACTCATTGATTCTTGCTTGGGGTACATTTTTGCAAGTTAGAATCTATGGTCCTGACCATGTCTCTGAAATCTAAGCAACCTAACTGTGCTGTGTATTGATAAATCTATGGCGCTGTCCTTGGTGCTGAAGTAGCAGATGGATTTGTAATTACGCCTTGTTCCCGTAGTTGTTCATCTTGGATCCAAAATTATCAAAACTTTTTTAGAAATCTTGTAAACCCAATACATAGACATCACAATGTCAAAACTGTTATTTGTTCACATTATGTTAAATTTAGTTAATTTTTGAATGTTTTCAACTAAAAAAATTGCATATTGCACCTCTAATACACATTCATACTCACAATTAGTCTCAATACATAAAAAAAACCAAAGCGTCTAATGCATATGATAGCTCTGTATAATATTTAATCTCCTAAATAATTGAGAAAAGAAAAGCACGTAGCAACTCATCCACTATATCACAAATAAAATAGGGATGGATAGCTCTCTACAAACATATCAAGCTCTCTACACACCATTTTAAAATATGTCGTCTTACTTTGTGAAAAAAGAAAACTGATGACTGTCATGTAGAATAAACTATCTGAAAAAAGGGTATTTGTGGGGTTTTAGTTGTGAGTATAGTATGTTATTTGTTGTCTACTGTCATCGTGGTGACGCTATGAATCATCTCCGCCCATTTGTTTATTAAAATTTGGATTAACAAGTTATCGTTAATTATGTTATCCAGCGGCTTTTAAGATCGATGCACAGACAGCCATTCACAGTATAATGGTTACTGTAAACAGTCATTCATAGTGCAGTGATTGGCTCCCATTTAAACCTTAACAGCAGAGGGAGCTGTTGCGTGACGTTTTTGTGCGTCTCTGTTCACACATTGGACTGTCTGTGTGTAGGTGTGTGTTATACATACAGGCTGTCAGTTTCCCATATGTGAGCTTTTAAATCTCCCTCATCTCATTTACTTTAATTGGCCATTTTTCACCCCCCTTTTCATCTTTGATGTTTCTTTTGTTATCATCTCCGACTCCAGACGTGTTACCTCTCTCGCTTTCTTTTTCTCTCTGGCTCTCTCTCTTCACACACACACACACACTCAGCCACATGCTGAGACAGATTAATGGTTAAAATCCACTGGAAGCCATAGCCATGCCTTTTCATGAGGTGAACTAATTGGGCAATTAGCTGAAACTCATTAGAGTCGGTCAAAGTTATTTTAGTTGGAAAAAGTGTTACATGATTGTGATCGTGGGGGGCTCACTGATTTGTGAAAACCATATGTCAGCAAAATGTCAGAGGGATTTAAACCTGGTGGAAATATCTGTGTGATACAATCTCTGCGTACCCTATAAAGGAGCTCTGGCTTGCAACATTGAACTCACAACAGCGGTTTAATAGGAATCCTTGAAGTTGGCATTTGATAATAATAATGTAATATTCCCTTCAGCTCTCGTGTATTTAATTTCACAGGAGAACAATTCGCTGCAAAATTTCTAATATTGGACACTTAGTACACTCCGCTGAGAAATGTTCAATAAAGCCGCGACAGAGTGTGCTATTAGATTGCAATATCATTGTGCTGGGAGGGATCTTCTCATGCTTTATCACTTGATGTCTTTATTACCAAGTCTCCACCTAAACATCTGAGCAGTGATGTGTATCTGGTTTCAGAGTGTTTGCTGACTGCGTGATGATTCATGAAAAGAGACTCGTTGGCTCTGAGCTGTCAGGTCAGGGAGACTGATGTAAGATTACTTCCTGTCAGCAGGGAGTCTAACTTATTCTCCACAATATATCTGATGCTTTTAGATGTAAACTAATTAATATTCGGGTAGGAGCTCAGTGATGCTTTGACTGGTTTCTCTATCTGATTTCGCTGTGTCTGTGTTTTTCCATCATTTTTCATATTTTTGTTTGGAATGACAGCTGTCAGGATGCCATTTATGAGCTGATGTGGAGTCATCATAGAGTCCAGGAAATGATTCTCCTCACTTTGATTTTATGATTGGCAATAGAAACATCCAACACAAACCTCTGGACCACGTATAACATATATTAATGTGCATGAATTGTTCTGAATTTTAGCCTCATCCTCTTTCCAAGTCATCTCAGTCTTTCTATAACAAATCAGTAGTTGTTGTAGTAGTCATGGCTTACTTTTAATGGATGTATGTCCTTTGTAACAAGAGGCAAGATAAAAAGTATGTTCTCCTTTAAGACAAAAGGTCCTTGCAGCGTGACCCATAAAACACCTTAACAACCAGCCTTCAGTGAAGAGAAAAGATTTAAATCTGCACCAGAGAGAGATGTCAAAGCTGACCTTGGAGCAGTCCTTACATTTCTTGTTCTAACTCTGTAGTCTGCAAGGTTGTGATATAAAATCTGAAATATATGGTGTGAGTATGGTGGGGGGAAATTATGTTATAATACCAAACATTATTTTGTTTTTTGCTTTTTACATTGGATTTACTGTAAAAACTTTTTTCCTCATCACACAAGTTCAGCAAAGTAAAACCAGCTTTAATTTGGTTAGTTTTAGGTTAAAGTAGCTCTAAAATTTGGATGGTTTGGGGAATTAATCAGAGAAATATAAACTTATGTCGACAGTGTAATCACAAATTTCAATTGGATCTATGTAATCAGGAAATATAAGCATATACATTTCATTAGTCAACAGCAAATCATTGGGACTTTCTTACACTTAAACATAAGTAGGAGAACATGTTTCTTGTAACAAATACAGTATGTGCAAGAAAAAGACAGCAAAAGACAGTGAGAGGTTTTGCGGCATCTGTCCCATCCCTCCAATTAGAGTCCGTATCTTGTCTTCCCACCCCTGAGATCCTGCACTAACATGATTTTAAAACCACTGGTGCATTTCCTGTCAAATCGCCATATGGTGCGGATAGATGTTCAGTTTGTACGAAGAGGTGAAAACACATCAAGCAGCTTGACGTTAGTTGGTGCAACTCTTTTCCAGGCTGCCACTTTCTGACAGTAAATCCCACAGGAGCTGTGGAACTGCTAAGCACGGCACACACAGAGACATGGACACACACACACACTGACTGTTTTGTTCGTAATCAATTGGGAAAATCAGAGGGACTTAATGCCATGAATACTTAATGAACAAATCACTCCCAGGAGTTGTCTGTCTTTATGCAATTTTCTAATTGAAGTGTGATATACAAGTATGAAATCACGTTTTCCTTTAAGTGCACCTTTAAAGCTAAATTCACCCTGAAATTAACCCGAGACCTACAGTATGTGGGCCAGTGTTTTAAATATTAAAAGGAAATTAACACACGTTCACACTAACCTTTCACAAACACAGTGCTAGGGTGTGAAGGAGGACGCTGTCTTGGTTGGAGTTTCACATCTTTAGTTATCAAAAAAATCTAAAGATATGTATTTGGAGTCCAGCTGGTAGTTGACAGGTTAAAACAAAAAACACATCAGCATGCTGCCCGGCTTCTAACAGTGCTTGCTGACACCGACCAGAGGGAGGCAGCAGCTTGACCCTTAATGAAGCCCAGCATCTGACAGCTCCCCACCTCTTGCCTGAGGGCATAGCAAAGGAATGCTGGAGATGTTACCTGAGGACTGGCTGTGAAATGACCTGAGCCAGTTGTTTAATACAAACACACACACGCACCAAACTGCCAATACAAAACAGTACCGAGTGAAGTCTCTCTTGTTCTTTGTTGTATTCAGTACCAAGTCAGCTAGAAACTCACATTTCTGCAGTTCGATAATACAATCACAAAAACTCTCCAGCTTCTCCAGATGGATGTCAGGGATGAGTGCATCAGTAACGCCTGTGACAAACACAAACACCGGTTTTGTTTTGTTGTAGTGTAGAGAAACTGACACTTCCCACACTTGGAAATATCAGAATGTCAGAGTGAATGAAAGATTTCTTTTCATACTGTGAATCTGTAAAATAGGCACTATAGTGAGAGCTTCTACTGCCTGTAGAAGTTTGTGTTTCATTTGTTGTATCTTTATTTACAGTCAGCTCTTTGCAATTGTAACCTAGTGTTACCTCCTGGATTGAAAAAACTCATCCGATGTGGAGCACAATGATACACAGAGAGCAATATTATCATTTTTATTCAGAGGCAGGTAGAAATGCTATTGAATGAATGAATCAGCCTCAGGGAAGTGATCGATTGATATTGATCAGACCACCTTTTATGGTTCTCTTAAAGGTTCTAAACGAGACATGCAGATGTACATTATACATGAATCAAGCGTGAGCGAGATGTTTTAGGATTCAAGGCCTGCTTACAAATCCACCTTTTGGCATTTCTGTGCTGATAAAGAGTCAATATGATTCATATGGAGTTAGGATACAGGTTGATTAATAGTCTAGTAGTCCATCTAGTGGATGATTTCCATGACTATATTCCCGTCACCTTTTGTTGAAATAAACAAGAAGAATGTCTGTGATACACACGAGCAGTTCCACTAATTGGCAAGTACAGCGATCTTAAACTTTAGCTGAAGGTCATCCTTGTCGTCTTGCCAATGATTTGTGAAAGTTGGCTGGGTAAAGTGTATGTTACAGTAGCTTAATGGTGTTTGTTTATGGGCTTTTATTGCCAGCCAATGCAGTAAAGTTGTACTAAGCGAGAGTAGTAAACTGCAGGTGGATACACCATCAAAGACATAAAGACAATGTATTTATAAGGGCTTTAAAGATGTAAACAACTAATATTCTCTGCTTAGTTCTGTGCTGTCCTCTTCTGAATATATGTGTGCCTGAGTGTTGCCTACCAGCCTTATGAGTTATACGAGTCTATTATTGTATTTCCATAGTACAATGAGACTGGATGAGATAATGCTGATGCTGAGGAAAGATAGCTGATTGTTGGCAACCTGGGATGAGACTCTGTGATGATGTACATTAACATTAAAGTACTGGACTTACAGTCAGTACAATTTTGAGGTACTTGTACTGATAATTAACACGTCCACTCCACTACAAGTTTGGAGGCAAATGTTGTGCATTTTACTCCACAATTATTTGATAACTGAAGTTACTAGTTAGAAAATTACTTTCTTTATGGGCAACTCCACCAATTTTGCACATTACACACACAAGTGTGTTTACAGCATGTGTGAAAAAAGTAGTATGAAGCCTTTTGTGGCTTCAGAGGGAGCTGCATATATTCTGATAAATTGCCTCCAGTAATGTCAATCAGTGGCTCAGTTGCATTGTGGGTAATGTAGGCACCAGGTTTTGAAAAGGAAGAAGAATGTGTGCAATAAAAAAGGATTATATCTGTTGTATGAATTTGAATCATTTATTTTTAAACTGAGTTCAACAATGTTATAGGAGTGCAGTCCTAGACCAGTGGACTTATTTTACCCACAATGCAATTTACCTGCTGAGTGACATCACTGTAGGCAATTTATCAGATTAACAACAAAAGGCTTTAAACTCCTTTTTCACACATACAGTAGTCCTCCATAAGTCCTCTTCTCTTCTCTTCTCTTCTCTTCTCTTCTCTTCTAAGTGTAATAGCCCCCTCTGTTGGCCATCCTGTGCCATTACAAAGCTGCAGGGCAGACTGACTTTAAAAGATTTAACATCCTTACCCCTGTATGTGAACAGGAGCTGCACCGCATTTCAATGCGCTGCCAATATTGCCTGCCTGCATACTAAAACAAGTGAGAATCACTTTACAATATCTGCGCTTGACATCACACTCAGATTCACTCTTGAGCATCTCGTTCTGCGACATGCAGCTTTCTGTCTGAGTGTCATTTACTGCATCACATGTGATCAGAGGAGAGTAAAACAACATACTAAACAAGAATGTAGACGTAGTGTCATAATGTACCTTGTAACAGTTAATGACAGTATGAATGTGTGTCTTATTGATGCACAGGTAAAAGGATAGTAGATATTTCCCTGCATATTGATTGTAGTTCTGATTTAATGTCCCAACAAATTAATTTAACAAGCGCAGGGGCAGCTCACCATCATGCACAGCAGGGTGAGACATGAGATGGCAGATCAGGACAGGCGGATGGATGGACAGTAAAAAAAAAGAGGAAAGCTTGACCATGTATTTATTCTCCCCTTCCTCCCTCTCTTTCTCCCTCTCTTTCTGTGTCTATATGGGAGAACAGAGAAATGTGAGCTTTCTATTAGAGAGGGAGGGTGGGGAGATAGAGGGAGGGAGGGAGGGGGGGAGTTAGAAGGAGGTGGATGAACACACGATACGGTGGGAGAGAGAGGAGAGGAGGAAAGTGAGACGAGAGGAAAAGGGAGGACAGGAAACAGAGAGAAGAGAGGAGAAGAGAGGAGAGCCAGATGATACACAAAAAGTGTGGATAGATAGATAGATAGATAGATAGATAGATAGATAGATAGATAGATAGATAGATAGATAGATAGATAGATAGATAGATAGCATGATCATGTTAGGTGTGTCCTTTTTAGAGTTTTCATTCACATAACAGGCGGGAGGAGCAGCACTTTTCCTCTCCGACACACACTCATCTAACACACATACACGTGCATTTACAAACACCAACACACACATTTCTGCTGCGGAAAGGGACCGACTCCCCTCCTCTGTGACTTCCAGGGAAAGAGGGGAAGCGACAGATTTTATAGATCACATACACACACACACACGCTCACTCTTAGTGTTTCTGTCATCACACACACCCAGAAGAAAAGCACATGTCTCAGAGTGGACTTAAGAGGGATGCATCATGAAGGTAAGCTGTGTTTACTATGAATTGTGTTTAGTTTTAGGTCTTTCTGCCATCAATATCTATCTATCTATCTATCTATCTATCTATCTATCTATCTATCTATCTATCTATCTATCTATCTATCTATCTTGTCTTGAACTGAGAATAATGTGCTCTCGACCTGTGTGCTGTAAATGAGAAACTGATACTGTTTCTCTCTCCAAGTGTCAGATGTTCTGACTGTTCTTTGGCTGCAAGTGCTTCACACCCAAGTGGCTTTTTAACTGTGAGTGTGTGTGAGTGTGTGCGCAGAGAGGGAGTGTTGAATATAGTATAGGATTGGAGGACAGGTGTGCTGGTGGTGTTCTTGCATATTGTGGCATGTTTCAAAGAATCAGAGTGAATAATTTCCAGATTATATGATGGGAAGTGGCTCAAAACTCTCTCCATGTTCCCTGTATGTGAGTCCATGCATACCTAAGAAATTCTGGAAGAAAGTGCTGATATTGACTGTTGCACATGCTGATAAATATGCCCACAGGGAAAAATCAAATGCAACCAACCTTGTAGCAACAGCAGCAGCATCACAACTCCTTTAATACATGATGTGCCTTTGTAGTGCACCTCTGATGCCAGGCAGAGCCTGCAGGACTTTTAATGATAGAGTTTCCTTTTTGTTTACTGGTTCGTTTGGAAATGAGGAGATGAATATTTTAACCAAATACACAAACCATTAATTATTTTCAGAAACGTGATCAGAGCTAAAACCATAATGATTGGCAATTATCCATCCATCTATCCACTATCTGTAGCTGATGGTTGCAGGGGGCTGGAACCGATTCCAGGGATTTAGCGTAAACCAATAAAACCTAACCTGCATGCCTTTGGACTGTGAGAGGAAGCCAGAGAATTGGCAATATAGTATAGTAAAATGTGATATCTACGAGACAGGTTTGCAATATTGGGGCTGCGTGTTGGCTGATACATGAAATTATGCTAAGAATAAGTAATGATTTAAGTATGATTTTGAGTTTTTGAAATATCATTGTCAAGAAATTGCAGTACAGAAATGCCAAAATATCTTTGAGGTAATTTAGAAATAGTGTTTAACAGTGTCCACCAGACTGAACTGACAAAAAATAATTTTTTAACCGTAAAATGTCCAGCTCAGGATGACCAATTGTGGATCTTTGAAAATACAGACTTTGCAGATCCTTGTCACGAATGACTGATATCAGCTGATATACTATAATTCACTAATTCAACCTTATAAAAGTTTCTACAAAGTTATCTCGGCTTGTTTTAAGAGTCAGCATACCTTACAAATGAGTTTGTGTCACTTTGACTGATTGATATATAATAAAAGAAATTCTTCAAAAAGTAAAATATCCCCTAAACTGAACACAAGAGTTCAAAGTTCATAGCAAACTACATCATAAAACAAATCAAATACGCCAACCAGAGGGAGATCTCCCAGTTTCACCTCAGTGTGAACTGACCAGCTGTTTATTATGAATCACTGATCGGTCTAACGGTTATGTAGATATTGGCTATTTTACAGCTATGAGATAATCTTGGACAACTATAAATCAGCTCAAGACCTTTACAGCAAGGTTTCCCTTTACCATCACTCCTTCTCTCTTTCTGCCCTCTTCAATGATTCTTCCTCTTTGTCTCTGTCTCTCTCTGTCTCCTGGTCCCATCAGTCTTTCCCCCTGGATGCACAGAGTACTGGCCTGACAAGTGAGCTGCTGGGCCAAAACGGGCTGGCCAAGTCTGACCCACTACACTTTGACTGTCTGTCTGTGGGGAGGTGGGAGGAGAAGCAGGGGAGGTATACAGAAAAGGCAGAGTTAAGAAGGAATGGGAGGGGTGGGATGGATGTACGTAAAAGAAGGTTATAAAGAGAAAATGTGGTGTGGCAGAGAGAAAAGAGTTCTCCTGCAGCATCAGTATGCTGGACACACACTCCCATATCAGTGCACATGCACACACTTCTGCAAACACACAAACAGACCCAGAAGCCATCAGAGCATGGTGCTAGGCGCCAGTAGAGGCCAAAACACCTGAAATGGTATCCATGGCAACCAGACTACTGGCTCCTGCATTTTAGTCAAAAACAGTGGGACAGATCCAGAGTCAGTGCATCCGCTGTGCGTGATATTTCTTCAATGATGGGTCATTCTGGCAACATCAAAGGTTAGAGTTTGGATCAGCTGAAGTTCAGAGTTAAAGCAGGCTGAGTCAGACTGTTGTATCTTACTTCCTGCCTCTCTCTCTGACATTATCTGCTGCCATTCCCAATGAGAAACAACAAGTATTAGACTCAGCTAAACGACGGCAATCGAATGATTTGAGCCATGCATCAAGAACAAGTGATTTGTTCCTGGTACAGATTGTTCCTGCGCGGCTCTGTGTGGCCATTTAAGGCACTTAACATTCAGCAACAATCCACACTAATGCCAGTACAAAACCCAAATATTCCAAATGCCTTTTTATTTCAATGCAGATCCAGATTCAGATGCAAATGAATCTGCTTTAAAGGAGCAATTTGTGAGATATTCAAAACATGAATTAACTTTATCAACAGAGTGTGAGGTCGGTGACGTTATGTCAAAGGAGTCTATGTGAAGATGTCTGCTGAAGTTACCCCGGCCCATCCTGTCTGTAATACCACTTTGTACCAGAATGGGACTATAGTCCGATAGCTCCTGTAGTTTCAGCTGGCAGATACTGTATATGCCAACTGTTAGTGTGATGAATTCACAAAATAAGCTCACAAAATGTCTTACTTACTAAACAGAAAAATACAACAATACACCTTCTGAATTCAATTTCCTTAATTGCCTTGTTAACTCATCATTAAACACACTTCATTCAAACTCGACATAAACTAAATAAAACTCACCAAAACAGTCTTGGTTTGTCTTGCCACAGTCACCTCTGGTTTGATCGAAATAAATTCTCAATTCACGGAATAAAATGAAAATAGTAACAGCTCTAACAGCTCTACACGCTGTTTTCCCCGCTGCTGATGTCTCTCCCTTCCCTACCTGCTGAGTCTTGTCATCCCTAAAGTCATAGTCTTGGTCAGCACTGCTGTAAATCACCTCCATACTGTATCCCCTGTTGTCAAGCTGACCTCCAGCTGTCTTTGAGGCTGTATTCTACCCCAATTCGGCATCCAGTGGTGTTGATTCTACGTCAAGCAACCAAATCCAGTTGTCCAGACAAACTTTAGGGCCATTGTCTCCACATCTACAGCCATAGATACTGTAGAAAATTTTAAGTACTCTGCAGCTTTTGCAGAAGCATGTGCACTCTGAGGGCTTCTTAGTACTGCTATAATGCTGCCTGTTTCTTATGCATTGGGTCATACTGTTACTGCACTGCAGTGGCACATTTGTGGACTGTACTTACCTGTTATGCCTGTGAATGTATGATTACAACATTCTTTTCAAAATGCATTACACTGATGCAGCAAAATCTTTTCAATCTGCCCCATGGACTCATATAATGTCTTCCTGGTTCAGTCACTTAAGGTCAGCGCTCAGACACCTACCTGTATGCTGAGTATGTCAGAAACTTGGCTGGCTTTAAGGGTTGCTGCACAGTGGAAGACTGCCTCACATTATCACACACGCTCTGCAGAAAGACAAAAGAGAAGAAGCTGCAAAAATGCAAATGCAGTGTGCTGTCACATGCCTTTAGAAAGGTGGTTAGTGCTGTCCAGGCTGTCACTCTGAGAGCTGTTCAAAGTTTGATATTCTGTCAGTATGATGCAGAACAGCATGATTTATTTTTTTCTGTAGCCAGATGCAAGCTATTGCCAAGTGTTGCAAAGGAAGAATATAAAATCCTTGGACTTAATTGAACTCTGATCGAGACTTGTACACGCATTGAAATGAGTCTTTGGCTTTTTTTTTTTTACATTCATTTTCTGCTTCTCTTTTCAACTCTTTTACAATACAGGAGCTTACTTCAACCACTGCAAGCTATCAAATAAAAAATACAGAAATCAAAATAGTCAAACAAATTTAAAAAAGAGTTACTAAAAGAGTTTAGACTATGAATTTGACAAAGTGGTGAGGTGGCCAATTCTTACTTACTGCACATTTAAGTTATGTCACGTACGTAACATAACTACTGGTACATTTGCAGTTGAAGTCACAGAAGTATTATTAAAAAAGTTATTTTTAAGCCAAACCACAATGTTTTCTTAAGCTTGCCAAGTAGTTTCCAAATTGGTCCTGCATGCCTGTCACTAGTAAGCTGCAATGGTCATGTTGTTTTGGAAGTCACTGGCAATTGACCTATTCAGTCATTTAGGTATAAGGATGTGTTGTCATACTAAGTAGTTCCTAAGTGGTCCCTCATTATCTCATGATTACCTTACCATCGCTTATCTTTGCAATAATCATGTAGGGGAAGTTTGCTCTCTTGTAACTCATCATTATCTGCAATACAGTCCTCAAATCAGAGTTATTCAGGAAGTACGATTTTTAAAGAAACTCTTAAATACTATTCGATCATTCCTCACTCATTTGTCAGTAAGTACTCGCATTTTTGGTGCTAAATGTTCCCATATTGCTTAACTAATGCATGACTCATGATGATTTGATGCATGAATTAATGCAGGATGAAATCCTGTTGCTCACCATTAACAAATGATCAGGTCAGTATGAATTTATGAGATTAGTCACCATGAATCTATGAGATTAGTCATAAGCATGCAAATGTTTCGTGTTTGGCAACCTGTTTGATTTTAGTTCTATGAGAAGAGGCACTGATCTGCTCTCAGAGACGCTGAGCAGATACATTCGATGATGGTGAGTAACAGGAATTAATTCATCATGAGTCATGCATTAGTTAAGCATTACTGAAGTATATGATACGTGCGCTTGTTATAAGTCTTACCAAAGTGACAACCTGTGTGTGTGTGTGTGTGAGTGGTAGATTAATATACCTGTGTGGGTTAAAAGCATAAATACCTGCTTTTTTTGATACCACATGTCATGAGCCACCAGGCACCTTGCCATATTTCTGGAACCAGCACACCTCTTCTCCTCACACACACACACACACACACACACGCATATACACACACACACACATTTCCTGAAGCCACCGACTCTGCACTGTGGACAGACACATTATCCATCATCCTGTGCTAACAAGGGGTTTAACCAGGCAAAACAAACAACACCTCTCAGAACATTACAAGATCTTCGCAGAGAACACTGACTCTGATTTAACAAAGCATTAATTATGGATGGACCTTTTATTACATCAGATGCGTAGGAGAGGAGGAGATGGAGACTCTTCTCTGGTCAGTCCTCATCAGGGATTCATTCTTCAGGATTCCTCTGGTTAATCACTTTCTCCAGCGCCTAATACATTCACATTTCAACTCCATACACATTTTATAAATTTGTGTATTGATATGCGTTAATGTTATAGTTTTGAGACAAGGATGAAGCAGATTAAATGTCACTACAGTAATAATGCATCAGTGTAATCGTACACTTTTATAGCCGTTGTCTGCATTGACAGATGGCATTGTTGTGACCCAGTGGTGTACATTTTTCACAGCTGTAAACCCAGCACCTACCTAGAGTCTGTGATGTGCTTGTTTGTCCTTGGTTAGCTTTCAGTGTGCGCAGGCTCTTCAGTGGCATTCATGTCTGATAATTTGCTGCTTTGTGCAACAAAACTGTGAGCGCTCACCTACTTCATGGCAGCTTCACTCTGCATCAATTTTCATTACTGTGCTGTCACTTTGCAATTAGCGGCGACATTCATTTCACTTGAATTAATAAGCAGGGGACACAACATGCAGGGAGATGATCAGAAGAAATGTCATCAAAAGTCTGTCTTTCAGACCTTTTACTCAGCAGACATTTTTACGTGTCAAAGCAGGCATAGCACATGATATGGCTCTTTTGCATTAAAGTGCTATACTGTTGACCTATCATGCACAATATCAAAACCCTGGTACTCTGCAGTATTGCATGTGATGAAGCCCCTATTTATAGTAGGCATACAATCTCCATCTTAAATCACTGGTCAGGTGCCTACAGTAGGGCTATATACATTAAAAGTTTTTGGTGGCTGTAATCATCCTCGTGTTCACACTGGCCAGTAACCAGTGTTGTAAAACGTGCCCAAAAGTCATATTTGAGTAAAAGTAAAGATATTGTGTAAAGATATTGCTTTGGTAAAAGTGAAAGTCACCCAGATTAATAGTACTTGAGTATAAGTCTTAAATGATCAGATCTGTTTTTTTTTTATTATCAGAATCAGTGTCTTTTTTTATTTGATTGTCTATAAAACAACCTAATTTAAAAATGCACGACTTTAGCTCTGATGCAACAATCTGCAAAGTAAATGGTAACTAACGTTATTTAATAAGTCATTGCCTCCAAAATGTAGTGGAGTGGAAGTATAAAGTAGCAGAAAATGGACATACTCAAGTAAAGTACCTGAAAGATTTATTTGAGCACAGTACTATATCCTCCAAAGCTACAGTTGTTCAATTATGAAATCCTTCTGTTTCCACTCCTCCACCGCTCTACAGAATGGAGACACTGTGGAAAAAAAGAGGAAAGAGGAAATTCTGATCAAAAAGACAGTACTTTTGGACAATACCCATTTCAATTTGTTTAATTCAGACTGCTGGAGCCTGCAGACTTACAGACTTGAAAACAATTGAACCTGTCCTTTGTTGCTACATGTCTGCAGTGAAAAAGTCTACAGTCGGCCAATTTCATTTTATTTTTGTTCCCGATACTCTCAAAGCAAGACAAGTTTATTTATATACTGTTGCATATTTGATGTGGCTGGAACACAAAGGCAACAAAGCAAAGTCCTGCAGGAGTGTCCTCTGTAAATGCTGACTGGGACTGACTGATGATGGGAAAAAGCTGTGGAGAAAGGATGATGATGTCACAGGTGATATAAAGAGGAAGGAACCAGTGGACGGGTGAGGAATGGCTGACAGTGTCTCTGCCTTGCACAATGGCATGGCTTACTGGGTCACCTGAATCATGGAATTGAGCCATTGTTACAGTTAGTAATGACACATGAGCTTCTCCTGCTATGATTAGTCAAAATGTCCACAGCAAGAGAGGTTCACACGCACACTAGTATTCCACTAATAATCAAAATAACAGCCCAAATCAGAATAGAAATGTCTCATTCAACCACCATTTAACCATTTAACCTTTAATAATCCATTTATTAGAAAAATATTAGCATCAAATAATCATGTGTTGGAGATCTTAGAAGATTTTAAGATTGTTGAATGTCCCGACGGTCAAGGATCGAAACAACGCCGTTGTCGAAACAATGTCGTTCAAACAAGTGTTTCAAAAGATGAACAATGCTGGAATCCACCCGTACAGAAACACATATATTGTTTCCTGGACATGATGTGGGTCTGTTTTGAAAATTATATTAACAGGAGGTCGTTTTTCTGGCAGATTAGATGCGTCACAGCGGCAGCCCTTTTCACGTCATGGAAGGTTTATGACATCATGTATGCAATCGCACATCTTTTCAGAATACTCCACGTAAACAGTTAAGCTGGGATCTCGGATTGAAGGAATATTGTCCATGTAACCACAGCTGTTGTTTTATTGTTTCATTTTTCCTGATACAATAAGCTTTTCTAATAAAAACAGGATCACTTTGGCCCAGCAAGGACCAGTTGGTACAGTACTTATTAAAACACAGTCAGGATAACACGTGTGCTTATTCATCAATACAGTATGAAACTAAGAAACTGTGATCATAGTGTTAAAAAGACCCATTTTCATCCCTTTAATGTAGTAGTTTTTAACATAAGTAGTCTTTTATCAAAGTTTGATTTTCTAATATTTGTTCTACCACTGTAAATCATCTTCATCCTGGTGCAGGTAATTTCAGAAAAAAAGGAAATTTAAAACCTTGTCTTTGTCTCCCAAGGCAGAGCGATTTCACATCCCGTTAAAAAACAAACTCATACTTTTTAATTGCCCCATCTGAGTATGGCTCAGCAGGACTGCAGATGATGTGCAGGAGGTAAAGTTTTTGTGACAGTTTTATTATCAGTGTAGAAAAGTCTAGACTCAGTGATTTTAAAGTTATCTCCCTGTTCTGGTGTTAACTCTGCAACTAAACCTCTTGACGTGGCAGCTCATTACTGTGAGCATCAGCATCCCTGGTGTCTGCATGAGGGAAAGAAGGCACAGACAACTGACACATTGTCAGGGCCATACACACAATAAAATTCATGCAGCATCGAGCAAAAACAACTGTATCACTGTATAACAGTACAGACTGTTCTAAAAGCCTGATTCCCAAAAAGTTAGGAGTGCTCACATTATCATATTATCAAGTATTTTTAATGCATACTATATTATTTAAAGTTGTATGTTTACAAAGATATAAGTTATTTAGGTGGTCCTGGCCCCCTGTCCCTCCCGTGATTTCCACATTTGATGGCGGCACTAGATGAAAAGTTTGGGGATTCACCCTGAATGTGTGCAGCGGTTCATGGCAATCAATCTAATGTTTGTTGAGAATCAGGGTATTACCAAAGTCAGTAGGCTTGATTGAACAACTGACAGACATTGCTATCTCCAGAGCCGTACCACTAACGCGGCTAATAGTTTGAACGAGTCATCATCAGAAAAACTATACAGACTTCATGTCAATCTACTGCCAGAAAATCAAAACAGTTGATGAGGCATTTGAAAGTTATCAATCCTTTCACACACACACACACACACACACACACACACACACACACACACACACACACACACACACACACACACACACACACACACACACACAAATGGAGGAGTGACACAGACATAGACATCCAGACATATACTGTAAGCCCCTCACTCCAGGACCAACAAAAACACACTTTGTTACTATCAACTGAAACGTTGCCAAAGAACCTCTGCAGGGATTAATTTGAGGAAGAAAGACACATTTATATATTACAGTATTGTAATTACACAAACACAGACATAAAATCTGCTGTACAAGTTGTGCATTCTGGAAAGTTGTGGGGGGTCACAAGTCTCTGAGAAAGGTCATGGTGAAGAGTTGTAGCTCAGCTTTATTTTAGCTGCACTGCAGATATTGTGCCGAAGCCCCTTCTGGACAGCAGTTCATCTCTCTGTCCCCGAGGTAATAACTTTACTCAGCTATAAAAACACAACACAGAGTTTGACGCAGGAATAAAAACAGAGTTATAAATTAAGCCTATGCATCTGATTTGTTGCTGGGTACACTTGTTTTTGTGTTTATTTGTGGACCTGCACCTGTTCTGATAGACCTCTTCCTCATCAGCTTCTGTAATCTAAAACCATTCCTGTAAAATCCAAATGGGACATATTGCATTGTTGCTTTTGTTGGCTGATATCCTGTGTTTAAAGCGCTTGATAATGCCCTCATTCGGCCATCAAAAGTCCCGTTGAATTAAACAAGAAGTGACGGGGAACTGAGCCCTTATTGTGAATCGATTCATAACAGTCTCCCTCTCTTGCTCTCTCTCTCTCTCTCTCACTCTCCGTCTTCCTTTGTTCCCTGCCATCGTTGTAATTTAGCCGAGGCCTGTGGCTTGTCAAGGGATCAAGCCCAAGCAGCTCTACTGGCAGAGCTTTAATGAAACAGTTTTGGCTCACAGAGGATGTGTGCACTTGAGTGTGTATGTGTGTGAGGGTGCATGGGTTTTCAGTAAACCATCCTCTCTGTCTATACACACCAGCTGAGCCAGTGTAATTGAACATCCTGCTGATTTTACCACAAACACATAAAAGAGTGACACACACACACAACACATATATGTGCAGTGAAGTGTAGAATGTAGTGACGTGATGATGACAATTGGATACACTTGCTATTATGGATATGGAAAGGAGAGCAGTGTGGCAGGAAATGCCATCGGATGGTCGGAAGCGTGGAGAAAGATGCAGGGGTGAGCAAAAACATCTACATTTTAGTAAGACGAGAACGCAGTGATGGCTGGAGTACTGTCGTCAACAGAAAGCACATATCTCACGTATCGCTACGCCAGCAGGAGCATATTGTAAGAGTGATATCATGATATATTACTGGTAGTTCGGAGTCAGTTCTACACAGACAGTATAGATAATTGTAAAGAGGAAGGTTTGTTGTGTGTGTGTAGAAGTTTGTTTTTGTGGACAGATTGCTCTCCAAGGAAAAGAGAACAAAATGAAAGCAAAGCACATCGATGAAAGTAGATTGAAAAAACAAAACAAAATGGGAAATGGAAAGATAAAACCAGATTAAACATATTTAATATTCACAAAGGCTGTCTTATTATGAAAGAAGATGTGTTTTGTGTGTGTGTGTGTGTGTGTGTGTGTGTGTGTGTGTGTGTGTGTGTGTGTGTGTGTGTGTGTGTGTGTGTGTGTGTGTGTGGAGCACATGCAGTGGGAACAGTTGACTCTGTGGAGAATCAATAGTAATAACTGTGCAATTAGCTGTAACAGCTGTAGATATAAAAAAAATAAAACCAATGGGAAACTGTAAACTTTGCAACTTTGTTGGAGGTAAAAGAAAGTAACAACTAGCAATCATTGTCAGCAAGTGTCAAGGTCACAGGCTGCATCAGTACATAACAAACACCTGAGAGAATTGCACCTCTAGTAATTGATCAAATACATAAAATCATGAATGAAACGACCTTGTATCTCAAGATCCATTGAATAAAAGATATTTGTCCAAGGATGTAAAATGAAATTTCAGTGTAAACTGACAATAAAGTTGCATCGTATCGTATCGCATCGCATCGCATCGTATCGTATCGTATCGTATCGTATCGTATCGTATCGTATCGTATCAAATCAAATCAAATCAAATCAATGTTGTGTTCAAAATGTATTTCCACTTCCCCAAAATGACCAAAATAACATATCTGTGGTGTGAAGAAACGTACATTGTGGACATTTATTTTAGTGAATAGGTTGCTTATTCAAATAATGTTGATTTCTATCCAAATTTAGGTCAAACTTCTCTCAGTTCCTCACATCTTCAACTCACAGAAAAACAGATAAAATAGAGGGCGAGCTATTTGGATATGCTTGAACTCTGTTGTGAACAGTACAGACTCCAGCAGGGATAAAAGAAGCAAAGCCGATAAACTCCTGATACATATTTTCTTCATTCTTATTGCTGATCCAGCAAAAAAGCAACAATCTCTTGAAGTCTTTTCACCGTTTTCAAACCTGTCTGTGCTGTGCATACATCTTAATACTTACAGTATCAGAGCTGACAAGGACATTCGTTGGCTTAGACTATGCATGCAGTGCTGTTGTGTGTGTCTTATGCAACCAACTGGCCCCGTTTAACGACTGGACCAAGAGGAAGGCTTGGACTGGGCTGGGATGAAGCAACAGATTGGTGCATTTACAGTGGGGTCAGATCTCATCATGGTCAGCAGGGCTCCCATGTCATTTTAATGGGACTATAATTGACTTATTGATTTGGAGAGCCAGCTTGGATCAATGGCAGCTGTGCAGGGGTGGAGGGCTGGGGAGGGGGGCATGAAGAGGGAGATTGAGAGAAAGTACATGGAGTGCATGATAGTGGCTGGGATGCTGTCAACCACTAACTGCTGTAAAAGGGATAGCAATGATGCTTTATCAATTATTAACGCACAAGAAAATATCTTGAGATTTACTGCAATCTCAATAATGTGTGCTGAAAAAAAAAGATTCAAGTTGAGTTTCAGGGTTTCTACTCCTCTTATGTGCTCCTCATTACAAATATCACATGGTCCCTATTCACCCAGACATCTTCAAATCCTTGGAGCGCAGAAGTCAGCTGTGGTTTAGTAATAACGAACGTGCAAGGACGTCTTGTGAAAGAAGCAACAACCTTGGTCAGATTGTAATGGCAAACAAAAGGTCACTCAGACTCAGTGGGTCTGTTCTGCAAAAAAAATACTGTAGCAGAAGGGTAAAGTGTCATCTTTGGAGATTTAAACGTCTGGTTCAATAGAAAAAAAGAATATTTTCTCATTTTTTTTAATGGAACTGCTTCCTACAGAAGAAATGGTTCTTAATACTGTTGACAAAACCAAAAGTCTCTGCATGGCTATACCACCATCTCTGTAAAGGTATATTGGAATGTAACATCATGTGGTGCTGAAGAAACATCATGGATATCTGAACCAAATTTCATGACAAGCCATCCACAGTTTAACCAACACATCCTTATACTTAAACGACTTATTGGGTTGATTACCAGTGACTCCCTTAACAACATATATATCATCGTTCCCACAGAAGCATGACCTTTGCACATACCAGTGAGAGGCATGCAGGATCATTGTATGCGCACGCTTTGGTTATGTTTAGGAAAACATCGTATATAAAGTCCTGTGCTTGTTTGACCCAATTATCCATCCCTGACCTCCTCCCAATATGGACTTTGTCGCAATTTACACTACTTCACCTGACTGCCTCCTTTGCCTTAATAATTACTACGTCACCTAGAAGTCGCTGCCTAACAACAAATATGAATATGGGTCTTAATAAGCTGCTCTCACAGTCGACCTTGTCGACACACAAATGTCCACTTGGACTCAAGGATGAACCGATTTCGGTGGTCAAAGGTCACTCTGACCTCACAAAACAGGCAGAATTCATGCGCCAATTATGACAACATTTTACTCAGTGTCTTATCGGATAGAATGATAATTAATGACATTTTATATCCAAACTGTCAAAGGTAAAATTTACTGTGAATGCACTTTCATTCAAAATTCACCATTCATAAATCCGGCGTCCACCTAGAAATTTTGGTGATTGTAGAGGTCTTCTGTGGTGCTGGTTTTAACTTGTGAAAAACACTACATGCCTTTTAAGGTTTTTTCAAAATCTTGGCTGTTCTAGTTTTTCTCTGTGATGTGACCTTAAATTCATCATCTTGTCACGCTCTGATCCTTCTTCATGAATCACTCTCATGATATCTCACCTTTCTTTCTCTCCGACCTCTGTCTGTTTTCCTGTCTCACACACAACAGCACTTGCAGCATGCAGTGTGTACATCATTCTTTGCAGGTCGGCTTCAAGGCCAGCACTGGCGTTTCTCTTCAGAGGTGGACAGTGACCTTTCTCTATTAAGTCAGTTATTGAAAAGGTCAGGGAAAAGGTCGACCAAAAGCTACAGTGAGGGAGGGACAGCCTGCAATGCCTCACCTGAGTGGCCTTCAAAGGATGATGCATCGGTGGCTGGCTGTCTTAGTCGTGCCTTAAAATGCAGGAAATGCTGTCTTAAACTTTTCCTCTCACGGCTGAAGTCCTTGCTTAAAAAAACATCCAAATAATTTCAGTTATTATTCAACATACTCAAAGATAAATGTAAGCTGTAAGTAGGCCATCACTGAGCTTCTATATCACTTATCACAGCGTTGTGCAACCATCAATCAGTCCTGATTGGCTCGGACATACAAGTATCCACATCCACCCAGAGGCAGTAGATGCATTCTCACTAGATCACAGAAACCAATCAGTTCTAGTGTTCTCTGGATACAAAGGTGCATCAGTCACAGTCCCTGTTGTCGTTCCCCTCGGTCCTTCAGACATCAATTACTCTCTGGTCCAAACTGACTGACAGCCAGGATACATTGTGCGACCAGTGTGTTGCAATTGAAATCATAAATTACAGATTTCATTGCTAGAGAGTGTTTTCTGCACAGCTTCTGTATCCCAGCCTCCCTAGTGAAAACATGACATAGTAGATTAAACTGGATGACTGATAATTTCGGCGGTTCTCGTGACAATCCAATGTGCTAACCTTCAGTGCCACCGAGCCTTGAGCAGAGATTGGGGAATAGATCCAGGGATGAAGGGTGCAGATAGAGAGATAGAATGAACAGATTGAGAGACAGTTTCCAGCTGGAAGGAATTGATGAGGTTTTTTTTTTACAGAGTGTAGGTGTGAGGGTGCATGACTGTCGGAGTAAATCTGAGAGCAATGGGAGCTGCCGGGTCTCGCTAAAGCTCCAACTCGCTCGTCCCCAGACTGCCTTGAGAAGTGATGGATGACTTTGCCTTCAGCTCCTACGGAGGAAGGAATAGAGTCTTTCATTCACACAGAAGCAATTCAGTTTAGAACAACTTCATTTATAAGACTGAGCGGTACACGAACATATGGACAAAACAGATTAATACCAAAGTCATTTGTCATATAAATAAAGATAATTCACAATTGATAAGAACAAGACATTAAAATGATCTAATCGGATAATCAAATTCAATCTAGGGACACAAAACAAATGTATACAGCATGAAATATATCAGGTGTCAGCACCAAGAAATCAGATAAGAGCGTAGCTGATTTCTTTTCTGTGGACACCTGCAGAATCAGTATATAAAAACAAAATAAATAAAAGAGCTGCATGTTGTTGCCTGATTAGAAATTCTTCCCTAATTGCTTTTTAAAAAATTGCACAATTACCACTTTCTGGCTTACTTATTAATCTAAAGCTGCTCCAATCAATAGCTTTATATTAACAATGGATGTGAATACATACTGTGAAAGAAGCTGCTCATATAGGGGCGACCCAACAGAGAATTATCGCCCGACTATGCATTTCCCAGAAGGCAGCAGCCTCAGCGAGTTTCAGCTCATTGTTTCGCTGTCTGCTCTGCGCTGCCTGCACAGCACCACACCACAACACAACAGGCAGGTAGTGGAGCATTTAGCAGCCAAGTGCTTCCCTTGGGAGTTGGTTGAGACCAAAATAGAGCTAAAAGGATAGTTTAATATCGGATACAAACCTGAAATGTCATTAAATACACAATGGTTAATGAAAAAATGAAACACAGGTGTGTCAAGTACATGCTAATGACGATAACCTCTCAAGATAAAAAAGGGAAGTCAATTAAACTAAAACTTTTGACCATTATTTACAAAACAGCCTTAGAATTGAGCTTCAGATCAATGTTTTTGATCACGAGAGTAAAAGAACCATAAACAGAACATTTGTTGTTTCATAAACTTGAGTGACTAAACTTCAGTCAGCTACCCAATGAGGATTTTCCTTTAATGTGAATACGGATATAGACACATTGTACTCAGATGACACTCATACTTGTAAGTAGCCTACATTATTTGTACCGGATACTCCGAGTACCAGCCGAGAACTCCCTCTACGCATACCATCTGGGAAACAATCACATTTGTAGAGAGAATTGAAGAGAGGATGGGACTATTTTGTCACAGAATTAGAAGAGAAGGAATTGTCTGCAGGAATTGCATCTGACGCGCTTGAAAAGAGATTACAGTTGAGAGCAGTGTTGTGAAATGCTCTTGTGACCCTGTTGTTTTAGCTGAAGGGTATAAAATTTAAATGTCTTACAGTTCTTCCTCTTCAGTATTCCAGATCACACTCTCATTCCTGTTACTGCTTGTCTTAAAGATGGATGATGTTCCTGCTCTATTGATTCGCTCCGATGATGGTGTGTGGATTCAGACTGAAATTAAAAAAAGAGAGGAGTTGGCATCAAGCCGGGTACTTTGTCTGTTCAGAAGAAAAGATTTTACTACACATGGCTGTGTAGAGGAGACTGATTAAGTGGAGAAAAATGAATAAAGAAGTAAGTTTGGTTTTTGAAGATTGTTCACATCACATCTATTATAAACAAGTGGATTTGACCATGAAAGGATGCAAAGAAAATCTCCCAAACAAAAGCTACAGGGAAAAAAAGGAATCCTTGTTCATAAAGAAAAACCCATCATCCATTTTTACGCCTTGTAAGCAGAAGGCCATCTGGACCCTTAATGCATTACAATGTTATTTAATCACATCTGAGCTTGCAAGATCAAAACCATCAAAATACCATGACAGTGTGTAATTAACATAAAGCAAAGCAGAGCAATAATAAAGGCATAATGAAGGAACATGTGACATATAACTGGAAAAACTTACATAACAAACGCAGATGCTTCCACACAAAGCTAATTAACAATCCCAAGATCTCAACCTAGTTGAACAGATTTTGGACCGATGTCAGACAGCATGCTGCATACACTACCATCATCACACCAAATGAGGGAAACTCATACAGGAAAATAGCATCCAACCCCCCAGCAAAAGCCCACGCTGTTCTGGAGACTCAGTACCTCACTAAGCTTAGCTTAGCACAAAGACTGAAAATTGGGGAAAACAGCTAATCTGGCTCTGTTGTTAACAAAATCTTACCATTATCTCTAAAACTCACTTTTTGGTTGATTGTTGTTGTACCGTGAGGTAGAAACAACTGGGCTAGCTTCCTTTCATTAGGTAAAGCTATGCTAAGCTAACAGTCTACTGGCTTGTGACAGGACAGTGAGATTTATTTTCTTGTCTAGCGCCTGGCTGGATTTCCCTCAAATATCAAACTAATTCTAATGACGTTGTTGGGATGGATATGTTACTTCTACTCATTAGTCAAGTCAAAACAGAACAACTACATTCACCTCCCCAAAACAGAATTTGGCTTCGTCCAACAACACAATGTCAGGCTGAATGAATGAAGTGAAACAAACTGTCGGTTCAGTTTTAAAAACAGGCTCGCTGGATGTGACATTAAATGGGCTGAGTACAGCAGCTGTCACTTCTCTTGTCAACATTAGGATTTCATAAAATTACACTGGAGACATTGTTATGTATACAAGTAAGTTATATATTTATGACCTACACTTAAATGAATTAAGGCTGCAGGGGTTTCTAGTAACAGTTCCTGTTTCACAGTCATCAACACCAAAGATCCACGAATGCAAAACACTTGACAGAGCTGTCAAACAGACTGATGGTGGAAAATCTTCAAAGACGTGTAGGCCTGGGCTTCCAGCCATTTCAGACCAAATGCCAAGAATCTGGTCATCCATTTCTTTCTTTTATTTGACCAGTGGCGTCAAGCAGGGATGATCACTACTTTTTCAAATTAACCAGAGATGGAAAAAGGGCCCTCAGCCAACCAGTTACTGCATTCTGTAATTTAACAGTCATCTCTACTAGCTTTGTAGTCTTGAGGACTTCTCTGACTCATCCAAGAGGCTTTATCATCACTTGTTCACCATCCAAAACTCTGAACTTTGCACAGCATTGACAGGTGAATTTATCTTACCAGAAATCCCCTGACCTGAGCCTCGGAGAATCTTCATCAACAAAGCACTCTCTCTCTCTGTGAATGCGAGCGCTATTATGATTATTAAGTGACATTCTTATAGAGCTGCCGTGATTGTGCTTGAGTAAGCGCAGATCTGTTTGGCTGCTCATCCGGCTGGCAGAGCACTTGGAGCCCTGGGTTCACTCAGGAGACCCGAACAGACAGTCAGTGAGATGAACTAAGAGCACACTGTCTCTCTGGAGAGGAGCACTCGATGTCACTCTCCATAAGGCAGGAGGAGGCAGTGACACAAAGGTGACAAGCTGTGACAGCAAGAACGGAGCAGCACAGTGTCATTTCTGAGAGAGAGGGAACCAGGTAAATTACTTTGCTTCTCTGTTTTTCCCGTTTAATATCGTTTAAAAAGCTAAGATTCTCGTGATTCTATTCATGCAAATAATTTAAAGATAAAACCACGTCAGCAAGGTACAATAAACAACAAACAACAATGAAATTCTGCCAACACACCAATAAAGTGTCTGGGAGTTTTTTAGTTTTAGTAGTGCATCAAACTCCAACAAAAACTGTCTTCTCTTATTCCCGAATGTCCACTAGATCCATATTAGTAACATATTTAGTCCAAAAAACAGTATTCCAGGATTAAATGGTGGCAAAATAACAGTGATTATGGATGCTTTTCATACATTTATCTATAAAAGGACTTTTCACAGCAGATGCCATTATTTTATCTACATCAGCTAGTTCCTGAGAATGCAGCTGCTTGATTGACAGCTCATTTGAGCAGGTAGGAGCTTCTAAGCCCACCATAGGGCCTACAACAGCCAATGTGTGATTGTGTAGACCAATGACCCACTCTCTCCTCTTTCTTTTCTCTCTTGAGTCACTTACATATCAGCCTCCAGATGATTGATGCGCCATGTAGCCAAAACGATTTCAAATCCAGTAATATATGATTTAGATTACTCTTTATAGCCATAAACTTGGAAATTATACAAGTTTATGTAGTTTTATGCATTTTGCTGTTTGAATAGGCTGTTTTCCACCTACGCACTTGTTTTGTTCGAAGTGGTTTTGTTCCATAAACCTAAGCAAATTGTTGTGTTTATTTTTTTTGATGACTATGAAGGTCATCTGACTATGGATGTGCTCTTCACAGAAGGACTGGCGCATCACCTGCACACAGAATCGGATACAAGTTGACAGTGTAAATTTGTGTCATTTGTACGCAGATTGACATGTCTGTGTTGTCCTTCCAGCCTGACACAGTTGTCTTTTCCTCTCTGTACACAGATTTCATAAAGTCCCAGTATAAGCGTGAATATTTTGCTCAAGTTTGCAAAATTTGTTCACTGCCCGGAGCAAATTCACATCTAATCTCATCTATAAATTGACCTTCCAGTCGCTTGGCCTCTAAATTTGGCCTTGTGTTCTGTCTGGAGATATGCCTCCAGCTAATGGATAATACTTCCAGCAAATATCCATATCCTTGTCTCACATCTAAACTCAAATTCACAAGATTATCTGTGACCCAAACAAATGAAGTCAGTATTTACAATTCACATAACTCACACTTTCTGTCTTACACCCTTATAACCTTTCAACACGTGTTTTCCACTGAATATAAGTGTGGCCATATGCACACAGAAACCCACAGATGTATTTCCTATTGTACCACCAACATCATTCCAGTTTCAAAGTCCATTCCAGCTGCCACTCTCCTGTCAGAGTGGGTTGGTTTCTACGTCCATCACCTGCATGCACAGTCAGCCTTTCACAAGCAGAGTGACCAACATGTTCTTCATTATAAACCACTATGTCCTTTTATTTGTGTAGTAAACATTTTGACCATTTCTACACTGAATGCTTAACAATCAAAGTAGCATACTTAATATCTTTAAAGATCCCTTTGACATCCTTCATTTCAGCTCTGATTAACAATCCTCTCCTCACAGCCTGGAGGGAAATGTTCGTGTCAGCCTAATCACAGATTGTAAAAAGGAGTCACGATGCTTACGACACCTGATGGATGTGAGTCTCTTTTAATTCATCTTAGAATCAAGCATCAAATCAAGCAGCTCTGTGTCAGGACAGCATCTCTTCATGCAATGAACAAACTACAGTATAGCACAGCCAGACAGGGTCAAGGGGGTTGATCACAAGAAGCAGAGCTTTTAGCTGTGTCAGGAACAATGTAAGGATCAAAACCTCTCAAAGTCTCTTCACAAAAGCTGTGACTTGAGAGAACCTGAGGCTAGAGAAGCAATTTTTGTCACTTTAGTAGAGATCAGAAGAGGACAGACAGTATGTGTGATGTCGGTCATGGTTGTCTGAAGGGACACTTTGAAGCCTGAAGTTGGATTTCTCACCTGAAGTACTGCAGCCAAGGAATCCAAGTTCTGCAGGTGGAGCGAAAGTAATGACATTAAACTTGCAGCATCTGAACACACTTCCTATTTCACTTCAACATTCAACTGTGAATGAATTAGTTTGACATTTTGAGAAATACCAAGAAATAGTCTGGCCTATGACCACCTGTTAAATGCCAGGTTTTTACACTTCGGTTTTTTTTTTTCTATGTACTCAACAAAAATATAAGGCGTTAATTAGTGTGCTTTAGCAGCCCAGTCACCAAGATATAATGTTAGCAGTTAACATTTCTGCAAACCACAGATTCGTCCAAGGTTGACCTTTGTACCAAACGTGTTTTGTTTCCAGTCTTTATGCTAAGCTAACCAACACTCTGCTGGCTGTAATATTTACAGATATAAGAGTTACTAATCCAACCAAGTCCAAGAGAGTAGTAACCGAGCCTGACCCGAACTTGACAGACTGTTTTCTACATCCAAACCCGACTCGAGCCTGATGCAGTTAATGTAAGCTGAGAGTTCATGTTGCCCTCATGCTTTGTTACCATGACTACATCTTGCGTGTTTACCTTGATTATAAACATGTACAATGTAGATGACTGTGAAAAGGTATTAAAAAATATATACAGTATATATCTATATCATTTCAATTGATGTGACTGAACCCAACCTGAACATCATTTCTAAATTTTTGTTGGAATCCAACCCGGATCGTTGGGTCCCGATGGGGCTCGCCAGGTTTGGCTCAGGTCTCCATGCTCTGATGAGAGTGATATCCATCTGCTCACCCAACTGTCCTCCAGAAATAAGTTATCCCAAATTGTCAGAATCTTCAGGAGATCCATAAATCCAGACCTCCATCCAAATCCAGTTACTACTATAAGGGATTTAACAAACTGAACATATCATTATTTCTTCTGTGCATACAGTATTTTTATTTGTGATATCTGTAATGATAAGAATTAAGTGAGAACATCGGAAAGAGAGAGGAGAAACAGAGACAGAAAAACACAGAGGAGACAGGACACAGACACCGACTCGGGCAGTAAACACAGTATAATGACGTGCATAACTTTATGAAATCTGGCTCAACTCATTACACAGCTGAGCTAAAGGGAGATGGCAAGTGAGAGAGAGAGCAACCAGACAGTTTATTGGAAATCAGCTACGTTCCCGGCATTTTGCTCCAAGCATCAAGACACACACACGCAACTTGCCTCCTCAGCAGTTGTTTGGCGAGCTGGTGATATTGCATTTTTACTGTCACTCGTTCTGCATCTCTGGCATTCAAAAGCTACTGTACAAAACCACAACACACACATACAGCTACTGATTATCTGTCTGCAACATATTAGTATAACAATGTCTTATTCCAACCTAGGTTGGTTATTATGGCTGTTATTTTATTCTATGATAGTTTGGAAAATGATATTTATTCATGTCCTGCATTTGGGTCTCTTTTGCTAAAAACATTACACATACTTGAGCGTTAAACAAAAAATATGTCAGCTTCCTTTCCACACTGCAATGTATGCAATCATGTCAATTTTAGAAGGTAATATCATTTGAAAGCCAGCCAACAACCAAAGCTGAAAAAGATTAAAATGTTCCGCATTTGTCCGCTTTGCTGCAGTGCTTATTGTATCCATATTCACTTGGCTTAGTCTTACATTCATTTATCATATGAGTGCTGCTTGACTGTGATAAATTAGATGATGGTAAACCTCACCGCAGAAGCAAAGACTGCAGTTGTGCCACACAGCTGTAATGTACGAATGTGGAATGTGTTTCAACATCTTCTTCCTCCGCCGCTCCCCCAGAACCCTGCTGTGAAGAAGAGAAGACGTGTCGCATAGAATGATGACACTTTCAGATGAATAACCATAAAAGTGCTTTCCTAGTGTGGAGGAAAGAGTGTGCAGCTGGTCAAGATCAGCAGCAGTATGGACACCTTAAAATGCAGATCCAATGAGTCCTTTTCACAAACACACATCTAGCTGCTAACCGTGACTGCCGCTCTCTGTCACAATGAACAAAACAACATACTGTAAATAACCAGTTGCATGGAAATAATAACCACTGTAACTCTACTGTATGTTACAAAATACATGAAAGAATGTGACGGGGTCTGTTCCTGTACGATACATCTGTCTAGTGTTGTGGTTGGATGGATATCAGTATGAGAAATCTGATGATGAAACTATCAGTCAAAACCTATGGCAGATATTTTCCCTTGCATCATCTAAAAATGCTACGGAAGAGCATTTATCTTCTAACTGCGGTTGCCGGTATTGCTTTGTTTATTATTTGTTTGTTTGTAAGACTGCAGCACAACTGGGAGATGCCGAGTAGCTTTATTGCATTGAGTTCTGTATAGATTTACTTTTGGTAGAGAGCTTAGTGTCGTGCTGCTTTTTGTTCAATAAATGTGCGACTGGTGAACAGTGGGGGGAAAAGAAGAGCCTATGAATAAGCCATTGTTCTCTGATACTTGATGGACTGACATCTACAGCTGGTGTTTTGGACAGATGAAAGGTTTTCTCCAACAAAAGATGATTGTGGTTGTGTTAGAAATATCTTATTGCAACGGAAAATCATTCACGTTTGACTCAGTGTCCACAGGATTAGTTCTTCAGGGTGGATTTTCTTTCAACTTTTATCATCACCTGAGGCTCACGTACATACAGTATAAGGCTGCTGCACTTCCTGCTCAGCTGCACTCACTGAAAACACACACACACACACACACACACACACACACACACACACACACACACACACGCTCATGCTCAGCCAATTATATTGAAATGCTAATCTTCACTGCACTGCTAATTGTTTGGAATTAAATCTGACTGTGGAATAATAATTAAGCAGTGCACATATTTAACTTGCCCAATTCGGCAACATTATCTGAGACAGTCGAGTTCAAACTGTTTTCTTTCAATCCACCCATTCGTAGAATGTAGCTGCGCTGGTTTCACATACACATAGATGTGTCTAATGTTATAATATTTTCAATTTTTAAGTTATTGTGAGGGGTAAGCTCACCTTAACAGAGTTTAGCCTGGAGGGGAGGTTGAGGTTCCCCACTGCGTCACTGTGTTTGAGAGAGTTAATAATGTATCTTTGCATAATAACGAGATATGTGGGAAGTTTAAGGAGTCGACGCAGCTGCTGGATGAAAGATATAATGAGAACAATGCGTCCTAAGAGAAGAGAATTTTTGACCTTATTTTGAAAGGTCAAAAATGAGACCTTAAAGGGCCTCTGTGTAACACTTTGGAGCAATTTGATAAGCATATTAATCACTTGTTTTTTTGACCATATGTGAGCGGATTGTAACGTGTTGTGAAAAATTAGACCTTCCCCGTCTCTCTCAGTTGCCTGCACCAGCCTGTGGACGGTTTGTTTAAGTTGTTTAATGCTGCTGGACTGTGGATCTCTTTGTGAAGGACTCAGGGGTAGTTTTCCTGGGACAGTCCAAAGGGTGTGACTTTACGCATGATCTCGAGTGGCTCGTCTCAGTGCCTCTCTCCGCTCCGAAAACAGAGAGCAACAGTAGCTAACGTCCAACATAAACTAACAGCTGGCTTCCTGCAAAACACAGAAGTTTAACGGAGCGAAACCTGTGCAAAAATCTGAGTGAAATCATGTGCTTCCTGCTGCTACAATGAATACGTGTGCGTCATCTTAAAGCACTATAATAGATGAAGAGAGATTGCCTTTCTTCATTCATGGTGTATAAATCTTGGTGATGGCTATTGCTTGCAAGCTATAAGAATCCAGTGAGGGTTTGAATATTGTGTGATCTGGTATTTGATTGCCAACTCTCACCTGCACCAGACAAAAACTGATATTTCAGTTTCCACGACAACCTCACACCACGTAACTCATCAACACTTTATCAACAGTTGTTTTCATCAACAAGTTCAGGAAAGGTCGAAACACCGTTCATTGTTATTGTTGCTATAATCCTCAGGTGTGTGTCCAATGCGTGAGAACTAATACACCTACAGATGTACAGTGTCCATACTGTTACCATAAGCATGATTAGTTGTTGGCAGGTTTCCAGCAGCTCTGTGAGCCATCTGCTTTTGCCTGCAGGATGAGCCAAAAACAGGACAACGTGTGTTTCTTCTCTCAGGACACTTTGCTCATCACAAATGTGATTAAACCTCAGATGGGTGCAGCAAAGAGGGGGAGACTGTGACACTGTGAGAGGGATGAGAAGGTAACAGTGCCAAGCAGAGATTTGCTAATATGCACTCAACATCTCAAGTGAGCAGATAGCAAAGAGACGAGTGATCTGCATACACAGGAGTTGGTTGTTTGAATGTTTTCCCACCTAAAACCAGGCCCACCTAAAATAATTAGTATTAGTTTCAGTGTACGCGACATTTAGAATGTTTTCACCCCTTTACCTCGCTGTGAGACGGCCTTTTCTTTGGCACTATTTTCTTCTTTTCTCTGTTTACCTCTGCTTCGTTTTGCCTCTCTGTCTGAACTCTCCTTGACACTCTTCAAGTCAGTTACTGGTTTTAAATATTTATTAAAACTAATCCCAACTGAAACTTTTCCTTGTATAACGCTTGGTTGAACTTAAGACACAATGAAATGATCTATTTTCCAAGTTCTAATCGCCGTGCCCCTGTGTTAATTGTTCATTTATCTCTTGTTTCATGGTAAAACTGTCAGGGCGTTCAGCTCAAGATGTTTCTTGTACAGGTCACTGGCAGAGGAGAAAAAAGGTGACTCCGTGGTTTATTAAAAGTCCCTTCGTGCATTAAATAAGTGTAGTCAAGGCAGGTGTTCACATACTCGTCTTTTCAAGTCCTTGATCTTCTGGACAAAATCTCCAGCGTCCTTAACACGATGGTCTGTGCATCCCAACTCAAAGGTTGATTTATTAGCTATTTCTGAACTCCATTTCTCAATCTTAATGTGTGTGTAGAGCTCACTAAGGTGTAATCATGTGACGTCAGCGTGAAACATCGATCACCTAATCAAATTTGCAGTCACATTTACGTGAGGACTCCACATCACCTTTGTATTCAGCCTCTTGGCATCTCGTCCTACATTCTACATGGACTACCTAATGTGTTTTATGCGTAAAGTTTGAAATCACATCAGTTTTAAAAAAGTATGTGGTGCAACATCAGCTTCAAGGTTTGATTATCCAGTCTGAAAATGTGGGGAAAGAGCACTAGCTTAATGTTGGTTTAAAAATATAGCTATTCATTCTCCTCAGCAGTATTGGCTCAGCGTTTAATTATCAGTCACTCCTGACCCAATCAGTGTCATGCTACATCCATTATAATGACAAAAGCCTCAACTACCTCTTCTCTATTCCCTGTCTTTTTCTGTCTTCTTCTCTCTACAAACATTTGTGTGCACTGGTGGAAACTAGCTGCGCTAAAAACCAGACAGTCTGTTCATCCTCCCACCAGGCTTGTGGTGATCTCATACTCTGCCCGTCCTCCTACCATCCAGACAACATCTGCAGCGCTCCAAGCGCTCATAAGACAAATTGGCCCAGGATATGTTGATCATAGTTCTTCCAGACTTCTGTTATGATGTTTCTGTGGTGTGAGCGTCTCTTTCCCTCTGAGCAGCACGGCTCCTTGTTCTCACTATGCCTTGACAGAGGAAACACTCGTAAGAGGATAATTGGACCCCTGACACTTTAATCAGGCTGCACTGTGCAGAAACTCATTCTGCTTTCTCTGTAGGCACACTTACAACTTCTTTAAATGCGCTTCCAGAGCCACAGGGGCCATGTGACTTCTGCACCCTGTTCACGAACCATCTCAGACAACTCACTGCAATATTTTTCGTGTCCTTCTGTTTTGCTTCAGCGGTTTTGTTTTGCATCTGTTGTTGCTGCACGGTGACACAGCAACAAAGAACAAACTGGGATGTAAGCAAAAATGAACCTAATTTAGACAATCGTGATACTGTTTGTGCTCAAACTCTGTCAAGGAGAAGTTTAACATCTCACTTTCAGATGAGTAAAATGTGCCGATCTTTCGAAGGATGTCAAAGGGCAGAATTAAAACAAGAGGTTTGGCAGAGAGTTGCAGAGAGAAGGGCAGACAGTTTAAAAGTTCTGCCTCTGATCTGATGATATAAACATCCACCCTCTCTGGCCTGGCCTTCACCTCTGTCTGTGTGTGTGTGTGTGTGTGTGTCTGTGTGTGTGTGTGTGTGTGTGTGTGTGTGTGTGTGTGTGTGTGTGCGCGCGTTGGTGTGAGCGAGTCTGGCGCTGTGCCATTCACCGTGCACAGCCCTTTTTTAGATGGCCTCTCTGGGAGCTTTTTTAAACAGCCGGCAAGCAATCTCTCTCAATCATGTTATTTATGACTCTGTTTTTTGCAAGTCACTCAGAACTATCTGCTTCTGGGAGAAGATTGGAATTTTCTAGCATATGTCAGTGTAATTAACTGTAAACAGCCAAAGTGTCTCGTGAAAGTTATGTCACATAAAAACAGATATTCTATAAAAGAAATAAACATACAGCCACTGGGTTGTTTGTGGACTACTGCTCCGAGTTTGGCATTTTGGCCATCGCCATCTTGGTTTATTTGAGCCAGAAGTGACCATATTTGGACAAGAGGGTGGAAATAAGTCATCAGCTATCAGTTGGATTGAGGACCGGACCCTACAATGCCTCACGCTCACCCTTTGAGGAACAAATTGCTCCTCCAATCCCCAGTTTCCAACTAGCTCGTCATGGCCGTGACCTGGTCGCCCAGCACAACAAAGTCAGAAATATTAACGATAAACACACTAAACTGACAAATATCTAAATGATTTAATTACGTAGCCTACTCAACCACAGTAGAAGAACAAAAACCAAGGAGAAACGATAAAATAAACACAGTCTGAGTAAGTCAATAATACCAGGCTTGCATGACGTAGGCACGAGAGGTATAATATTCCAAGAGGTTAGACACCACCACATCAGCTTCCCCTTTCAGACCCGGAGGCTACACAAGTGAGATTCAGATGTTTAGAGTTATTGCCTTATTCATGATATTGACTGGCTGTGTCAGTGGTCAGTTTGGGAAGGATAGGCAGCAGTGTTTTACCATCAGCTACCTGGGAAATGCATTGTTAAAGGATCAATTCACCCAAATTTAATGCAAAACATTAAGTGGGAGTTTCCAGGGGTTTTAATAGTTACTCTGAGGCAGATTACTTCCTGTATTGAAGGCTTATTGATCGCGAGCAGTTCTCCAGTGTCAGGTAACACAGTACCTACTGCTCTCTTCGACTCTGGCCTCTTCATGTATCTGCTCTGATGCACATCTGACCACATGTGAATGCAGCAGCTGGTTGGAAATATGAGAAGCAGGGAGTGCTTGAGTCTCCTGCAGGTAGACCTTCCTCCATGCTTGCTTTTATCGCAGTGCATCCAGTTTATTTCCGGCAGATGAGTGACAGATTGGATTTAACCTCCATTTATCCTGTGAGTGTTTGCTGAGCAAGCTTTTTCAAGCTAAGAGCCGGGGGTACTTTCACAGCAGATGTTCAGAGGTAGAGATGAATATTTCTTTTTTCCATCACCTACATTTTTCTAGTCAGGTCAGCAGATGTGAGCCAGTTGCCTTATGGTCAGGAGGTCATTCCTCTAACCTTCATGGAGCTGTCAACCTTTCAGATCGCTTTTGCATCAATATGAGACACGGTGGATTGAGAGTGAACGAGTTGGTTGAGCAGACTGTGGCTACACATCGGAAATTGGTATAATATTCCACCAAGCAGGAAATAGAAAACACTGTTCCCATGTCAGACATCAGCTCAGACAGATGGTTGTGCAGGGATGAGAGTGTGAAGCTAAACATCACTGACAGTGTCTCTTCAGTCCACTGGGGCCTTTTCATTGACTGTCTGGTAGATTAATTTAATTCTCCCATGTGAACCTATGGGCATGAATGTGCTAAGCTACAATAAGCACAATAAAATAGCCATGGCTTTGTGTCACGAGGGTCGATCGTCTATGATATGAGATTTGTCTCTGAGGATAATGAGTGGAGTTTAGCTGACTGCGCTAATGATCTGCTGCGTTCAAGGATAATTAGTTTTGGCTCTTCTGGAGGGTTTTAAAGGCATCAGGATAACATTTTTATTGTTTTACAAATAGTTGGGGCGTTTCCCAGTAACTGGTTCATCAGCATCCCACTATATTGAAAGCATGATCGAGGACACCCTGAGGCTGCAGGAGATACACTTACTGTTCTGTGTTGTTGACTTTCAATCCAGATTTGATTAAAAAAAATAATATAATGAAATATATACTACATAATTATATGATAGTAATAGATAATGATACGCTGCTTAGAGTTTGTGACCTAAACAGTGTGAAAGCTTATATCTTTACACTACTGTATCCTATAGTATGATAATGAAAACAGTATCAAGTAGTAATCAATACACAGGTCCCAGTTCAGCACAGAGGTGTTTAATAGATCTTTTTTTCAGTTTATTTAAGTGGACATCACCCAGAGAGTCTCTGCACAAATCAGTAAAAACAGCTAAATACAATATTACATGTAAAAAGGCACGCACATTCATAAGCACTCATACACACAAATACACAGGGAAAGGCGTCAATGAGACGACATGGTTGACGGAGTAATTTAAAAACAAGGTGACATCGATCCAGAGTCAGTCAGTGATTTGAGATCCCAGCAGGTGAAGTCAGGAGAGGTCGATATGGACAGAAAACAGATGTGTTTTCAGTCTGGATTTGAAAATGTTAACGTAGGTTATTCCAGAGAATTTGAGCTCTGTGAGCGAAGGCTGTACCACCAAAAGAGCATTAAATGGCAACATATTTAATCTGTTTTCTGTATGATATCTGCTTGTAGCACCTACAGCATAATCAATCTTTGTTTAGGTTAGGTTTGACATGTTTGAAACTTAACATAACTAAAACTTTAATACATTACCCGTTCTTGAACATTTCTGCCTGAGGTGTGTCAGATACATTTTCATCCACAATTGTGGTTGTTCAACTATGAAGAAAGAACTACTGTGATTTCACAAAGTCAGTTATTTATTTTGTTTTCATTCCTTTCATAGAGAGACCCTTATAGCGGTAGAAATTACTGTGATTGAGGTCATTTCCAGAATACAGAAGGTTGTTGAAAAAGGTCTTTTCAATTCTCAGTTTTCAAGCTTGTGTGAAACAGGAAATTAAATCCCTCTCACTGAGCCTTCTCAACACCACAGACATGTAAATGACCTGAGCTGACGCTGCAGGTTAGACAGTGCTCAATGACATGAAGGTGAGATGAAATTAACCTGCTCCGGCACAGGTGTTACAGTGTTGTCGTAATGAGGGAAGGACATGCAAAATAATTATTCTTTCGTCAAACATTTCCCAGACATAAAGGAGGTTTTCCTGATCTGGTAAATCTTCAGATGCTGCAGCTTCTGAAGTTAATATATTTTACAGTTGGAGGAATTAAAACTGCTGTAAAGGGCAAAAACCATTGTTTGATTTATCTGCTGTGACCTACAGTTGTGATATTTTCATTTAATCTTTGTCAAGTGTGTCCTCCAAAGGTCCACAAATCCCCCAGGAAATGGCTGTAGTAGTAGGAACCCACCTCCTGTCAAGAATAATGGATATTGGAGAGTAATTTTTATACCCACAGGGGTTGTTTGACTGATGAGTTACCAATGTTGTGTTTTCTTCCATATAATTGGTCACCAATACATGAACCCAAACCACATTTTATGTGGAGATATGTGCTGACACAGAAGCAATTCTGAAATCAGTTTTGATATTTCTTCACTGACGCTGCAGGCCACAGAATTTTGCCTGTACAGCGACTTTTACATCTGACTAATTTTGTTAACAAAAGCATAATTATACTAACATTTACCTATAAACAGCTGCTGTAATATTGACCAGATATACAATAAATAAATTAATGAATGCACTTTATGTTTTTTTCGATGGATCAGCATTGATTAAATATCCAATAAACAAGTGTAGTAATAGTGTTTTAGAGAGGTTTAGAGTAAGATTTTAATGTAGTTTTATATAATTATCTACACAAGCTCTTCCTCTTTGTCAGTGTTTTGGATGATTTTTTAAAAAACAAAAAACATTTTTTGAAATCCTCTGAGGTACTTTAACTTTTTTTTTCTCAATAACAAGCGAATATCCGCTTAATATTTACTCTTGGTTACAAAACAAAAAGGTCTGATAAATAGTAAGTCATCTTGTGGGCCAGGAAGCAGATGGACTGAAGAGAGTTGGAGGATGAGTAACAGCTGTGAATGAGTCTCCTTCACCTCCTCACTGCCCTGATATATCATGGCAACCTTTACCTCCTACTCAAATATCCAGTGTTAGTGGATAGAAATAAGCCATTTTTGTAGTTTGTTTCTGTTAATCACTTTATTTTCTCTTACATTATCTTACATCTCTCTCTCTTTTGTTCCTGCTCTCTTTCTTCTCTCTTTCCTTTCTTCTCACCTTTCCGTCTCATGTTCTTATATGAAAGCCTGAGCACTTGAGGTCATACCTAGACCCCTCTGCATGTTTGTGTTAAATTCCCCTCTATATCACGTTATGAACTGCTGAGCTGTGCATTAAATCTGCCAGGGGAGCCAGCTAATGGGAGCCAAGGTTGGGGCACTCTGGCCTTGTTTTTACAGAAGTGTTGAAGAGTAGAAAACACACAGCGGAAATCAATGTTCTCCTTCTCCCTCTTGCAGTCTCAGCAGAAGTGCATCGTGATCTTCGCCTTGGTGTGCTGCTTTGCCGTACTGGTGGCTCTGATTTTCTCAGCTGTGGACGTTTGGGGCGAAGACGAAGACGGCATCACAGAGGACAACTGTAGCAGGAACTGCAGGTGAGAGCCGCAGAATCACAAACACACTATTTATTGTCAAGTGTTCCCAAAGTTTGTGTCTTGCAAAACCCCTTTTCAGAAGTTCTGACGTGTAGCCCTGTGTTAAAACAATGCAGGGGGCTGCATGGTGGAGGTGTTTTGGGGGTACAGTACAGGCGATACATAAAATTTGATCCAGGAAGTTTAGTTTGAGGGACAGATCTGTGAATTTGAAGGGTTATCAGATGCCAAAACACTGCACAGTGGTTTATAATACCATACTATGACACAGGATTTTGGAAAGTTAGCATCAAGGCAGATAGTTTTGAGAAGACTTGTGAGTGAGTAAGCAATACAGCCTTCATGTCGGGTCTCATTTGTAAAAATCTTCTTTGATTTATACTTGAATTAGTGTTAAGTTTAGTTAGTTAGTTTCCAACAGGTGCTAAAAAATCATTGCTTAAGCAGGTTTTAAAAATCCCAACTGTAACTTACGCACCTGGGATCTATAAATCTCCAATCAACTTAAATTGGCAGCACCTGTCTTGTGATTTCCCCTTGCCAGCACAAATGAAGCTTTAGTCAGGAAAATCCATGGACCAAAAGAGGAAATCAACCTTTTTGGATGTGATCACAGCGATGGTAGAGAAGACTGAAGCCAGCTGGCAACATGTATTATTCAGTGGACTAAATAGTGTGCCAAACAGTGTGTCACTGCTGCACATTGTTCAGAAAACTGAAAACCAAATAAAGTTTGCTTTGAGATCTAAGATCATTTCCACGTCACACATGGTTTTCTATTTAAGTTGTACTTACGATCAAAATATCCAAAGTCTGTTTTATAAATGAGGCCCCAGGAATGTGACCTGGTTTGTGTTGTCAACTTGTCTATATATGGCTTAACTATTACCCATCATTAACCATTCTCTCCACTTCAACTATCTCTGTGTTTCTGTTTTTAAAACCTTTTTTCACCACAGGCAAGATCAACAACAACCTTTGAGCTACTAACCTACTGTATATACTGGAGATAGCATGTTCACCTATCTGGTTGCTAACAGTACGAAGCTAAACAAGGTAGCAGCTCTTACCTTTTCTTTCGTCGACACTATTTTGCGACACCACCGTCTCTGCATCCTGGGTTTAATGCTGCCCAAGAGGATTGAGATTAGTTTGCAAACAAGCCAGGGCATTTTCCCTCTCTACCAGAATGAGTATTGGTGCAGTCAGACCTTTGCTGACACAGCACTGGGGAAATAGGTCTGGCTATGTGAGACTAGTGTTGCCTTGGCCTCTGTGTGCAATTTTGAACCTTTTCGTTCAATTATTTCACCAGCTTCCATCGCTAGAAACTCTGTTTTAGCTCAGTATTGAACCATAAAGCAATCCACAAGCTCTGACTCACTGGCACAAGATATATAAACTGCAGTGTGGAGGCTACAGACCCTATAGCATTGCTTGCATTAATTTAGACTGAGTGTACTGTATACTTCCTTCAACCTGCTCCTTCTATAGCCACCCCCACTCTGCTGAAATACTTACTAGGCTCTTCTTAAAGTTATACCAGACTTTAGTAAGTTTCTCCAGTCTGCTCAAGTTTCAAGAATATGGCTCCCCCGATGCTGAAAAACCACTGCAGTATGTCCTGGTGGTCCAGAGTGAAACTGGCTGATCAGCAGTTGTTTCCTCTGATACAGCAGTCTCTGTTCTCTCTGCTCTCCACGTCCTACTGGTTCCCCTCTATTAGACTCTTATCATCCAATTTGCCATTCAGCCTTGAATCACTTCCCCCCTCTCTTACTGTACGACCCTCTTTCTTTATGCCTGTGACCATCTCCTCTCTCGCCCTCATCTTCCCCAAATCACACATTTAACAACCTTTCAGAAAACTCTGTCGGGCACGACGCTCATCCGCTCGAGGCTGAAAGTGTAATCCCAACTTGTAAAGCTGAATTGGACTCCTCTCTTGCGCTGAAGGACCCCTAAAGCTCAGTGTAGAATGAGAGATAAATACAGGACTGAGGAGAGGGATGATGGGATGTGAGGGTAAACCAGATGGAGGAACATATCAGGGTAGCTTTGTGGTTGGAATGAGTGAGAGATGAATAGATTCATCAACTGTTATTTGCTTGCTGTCTGTCACGTTGGATGGCTTGTTAGCTCAAGACTTAAATCCAAACAGATTTCAGAATTTTCTTTCCGAGCGTGCGGCTTAATGATGAAGTTTTGATTTGACATGCATCATTTGAAAGACCTACGAGGTGTGCAAGTGTGACATAATTAATGATTTTATAAAGAGTTTTGCTCAAAGCAAATTGCAGTACAAAATAGGAAAAGTGATAGATTAGTATGAGACTGACACTTTTATAATAAGGTGCACTGAGACTTCCTCGTGCTCACTTAAATTCCTAAAGGTGCTTGTAATTCATCAAAGGAAATGCATGTAAAGCCCCTTCAGTCATTGTCGTTTCTTACACCCAGTGTTAAAAACGATCCAGTGATTAAGTTACAAATGAAATCCGAGACTATTTCTTCTGAATAATCAAAATGCTGCAGACTGGTCCTCCGTCATGTCTTGCTTTTCAGCTCTCGCAACAACTCTCTCTGAGCCTTTAAGCAGCCCAAATAATGAATCAGCAGCTTTTGTGTTTGTGATGTTGTAATTCACACAGGTCGCACAGCTGCTTGTTTTGTTATGTAGATTTCCCTTTAATCTGTTTTCGCTGCATAATGAAGAATCCCAGAGACAGGAGACCTGAGACGAGTCGCCGCATCAGCCACATAATTAATTTGATTTATATGTTTCCCTCTGAGGATGAACAACTTCAGTTATGGCTGCTCTCAAGTCCTCTCAAGCTCACTGCAGTGTGTGTCTCATCTGATTGTATCAAAATGACAGTCAGGTGTATTCCTAATGTACATGTGTAATTGCTTGTTGTCAGACAGCGGATAAGGTTAGTATTGATCTACAGTTGCCTTGTCGAAGGGCAAAAGGAGCAGATGAAGAACCAGACTTGCTGCATCCATATATTTTGTGTAGCTTGTATTACCTCCTGAGCAGTCCATCTGCTTCAGGACGCAACATTTTAAACATTTTTGGCGCAGATGTTCCTTCCTATCAGTGTTTTTGAAAATGATGGAGTGGTTCCCTCCAGTTTAGGGCTGTCACTTTTTCAAACTGTTTGGTTCAAATAAATTCATACTAGTGTAATGTGTGAGTCTAAGATACAGCGATGTGTTGTCATAGGCTATAAGAGTCTGTGGCCAATATATTACATCTTTTACTCTTTAATAAAACAACTCATGTATAATTAAGGTTTGTTTCGTTAGTTGAGCTAACTTGCAGTTAGTTGGTGTCAGTATTCAGTAGGAGCTAATCTGAGAACTAGTTTGTGTGGTGTAACTTAATTCAGTGATTCATGAATCTCCACTTAGTGTACATCCACGTTTTAACTGTCAAAATTTGGATTTTTGGTGAGTACATTTCTGTTTTATTTTATAGAATTCTCAAAATTATCACGTGTCAGGTTTTACTTTCTACTCCCTGTCTTTGTCTGTTCTCCCCAGCTCCACCCTCTTGCCTTAATATGATCACTTCTGGCTCCAAAAAAAAACCAAGATGGCGAAAGCTATAAGGCCAACCTCCAGTCCACAAACCAACGGGTGACATCAAAGTGGATTTACACTTGGTTTGGCATTGTTGCCACCAGTGTCTGGAACAACGAAGTAGCCTACCAAGTAAATAGCATATGAGAGGAAAAGAGGTCTAGCAAAAGATTAGGCTAATTAGTCTAGTCAAACCATTGGCCATCAGTCTAAATGTGAGAAAAACACCTGGGACAGCAGTCGTGACAGACGTTGAATAATACAATCAACTAAGTACCTGCAGTCTAAATTAATTTGCATTAAACACAGGATCATTTTAGAATAAATATCTCACAGTGGCTCACGTTTCAGGTAATGGATTGTACTTTACATGAGCCTTGTAAGTGTGTTTACCATGTCAATATTGATTTGGTCGTACCCGATGAAACATTGGTCTTAACATTTGCCTTTAAGATGAAGTGCTTGCAGGCAGCAGCAGTTCCTGTGATACCCATATTAATGTCCTCTCTGCTGTACACCCAGAGCTCAGGGCAGTGCAGGAGAGGGTGGATAATTTATACAAGTGTCAGGGGCTCACTATGCCACGCTGTGATTGTCAGCATGATCCCATACCAATACTCTAAGTGTGCCACAAGCATTCGTATGCAATTGGCATCATTACATACATGCTATAGTGATTTTTATATGGAGCTTACTGTTTGTTTAACACGTAAAGTTGCCTCAGCCTGACAGCTCTGTGATGGTGGGAAAAACGTTCCTATGTTGTGCTTTCTGGAATAAAACATCAGAGGGGGAGTTCGGAGAATAAATCTAAGTGATCCAACTGTGCTCACCTACCACACCATGAAGAAGGGAATTCATTATCATGCAGAGAGTGATAGATTTTACCTTCACACACACTCTCTCTCTCTGTCTTTCTCATGTATGCACACACACACCGTGAAGTTTACACCACTCAGGTATTGGCTGCTGGGGCTAAATCACACCCACGAGTGCGCAGATGGGTTACAACCAGCAGCGGACTCCACAGACTGCGTAAATCGATGAAGTCCTTGCAGGCAGAAACGACTGCCTCCCTGCTTCCGCCACGTTTAATACCAAAGCCTGTCTGGCTGTTTAAAGCGTTCAGAATCATCATTCATCATACATCACAGCCATTAGAGCGGACTGAGAGCATTTCTTTCAGAATAAGATTACCTCCCCTCCTCTTCCCGTTTGTCCATCCATCCTTGTTTTTCCTCATTGTGAAGTGTGTACTGTAGCTGTCCTAGTTTTTGCTGTCTTTTCGGAACAAAGAAGAAGCCTGTACACTGTGTGATGTAAACGTTAATCTTCTCTGTGATCTCATCACAGCTTGCTATTGTTTACACTCTTCATTTCACTCACTCAGCATTCAAACCCAATCGTGAGAATAAATGGTGGCAATGTAGGTTTCTGCAAACCACGGATATGTTGAAACCTCATGTTTCTTCAGGTTCAGTTTTCAGTTTTGTGTTGTGGCAACGCTGTGTTTATGCTCCGGTTAGGTTTAGGCACAAAAACCACTTGGATAGGCTTAGGAAAAGATCATGTTTTGGCTTAAGATACCTGGTTTTGTTGCCACAAACATGGCTGGAGATGTCCTGAAGTCTCCTTCAAAATATCAAGTGGAAAATTGTTGAAATCCTGTGGTTCCTTGTCCAAGGACGATCATAATAGGGATGCTGAGGGTGCTGCAGCATCCCCTAAAACGAGGAAACGAGGCATCATGAAAACCATCAATTGTTACAAAGAAGTGTGATGCAAACTCACGGCAGAGAGTATCCTCACTGCACTGCATTAATATAAAATATTAGGCTGTTTATCCCTGGTATTAACATGTGTCTTTGGTGATCCAATCACAAAAGGCATCTTGAGTGACCACTTGGGATCGATCTCGCTTCAACAAAGGACTCTACAAATGTGAACGTATCAGTGGTCTGCAGAAACGTTAGCTGCTAACATTTTTTTCTGCTGACTGGGCAGAGTATTCAGTACTCAACTCTTTGACTGACAAAAGAATATCCACTGAATATTGATTGTCATTTCCATGAGGAGAAATCAGTATGTTGTGATCACAGACGGTGAGAGGGAGGGAGTCCTACAGCTTGACTGTTGGCCACTATCCAAAACCTGACATAGCTTAACTTTAGCCAGGAATACATTTTCACAGAGCGTGCTGGCAACTGGCCTCTCGATGTGATGCCAGTACATTATCACCTGCAGCACATGCTCTCTCCAGTGTGCCCTTGAGGCGAGCACTCGCAGGACCCCGAGCTGTCACACCTTGGCTGACCCTGCGCTCTAACTGGTCCGAGTGCTAAGATCCATTTGGTACTACAGAGTCCTGACCAGGGAGTCCACCTGAGAAATTTGAAGAAAAAAAAAACAGGTTGCATGTTGTCCCCATCTCTGTGTGGGTTTCCTGCAGGTGCTCTGGCTTCATCCCGCAATCCAAAGACGTGCAGGTTAATTTGTGACTCTAAATTGCTTGTCAGCGTGAACGTGAACGTGAATGGTTGTTTTTATCTCCATGTGTCAGCCATGTGATGATCTGGCAGCCAGTTGAACCGTACCTCACCTCTCGCACAATGTCAGCTAGGATTAGCTCAATCACTGTGCAAAGGAAATACGAAAAGACCATTTATAGAGGCGTGGACAGAATAACACACAAGGAACACACAATCTAATGCAAGCAAATACAATAGTCCCCAGTCAATTTCTGTTAAGGCTGACGTACTCTAGTGCATTATTATCAAGAGCCGAAATAAACCAGTTACTTCATGACGAGTTTTATCAGGTTTGCAGCATGTGAGTGACTTATTGTAACCAAATTTAACAGCACTTTCAGTCGTGATGACATCCTGTAAATGTCTGCACTGATAATACTAATTATTGTGCAAGTGTTGATTGGATTAAAATGTCACATTTAATAAGATTCCAGTGGTTTAAAGACACAATTTCACATTTCACTCCTAGCATTCACACTTTTACGATGACTTAGTCATGAGCACAGAGCAGGTTGTTTGTCATACAAGGCATTGTTTTACTCCATGTTCTATCTATCAAGCCTACAAAATAAAGTCTATTTACCATAACATTTCTTATACGATGCATTCCCTCACATGGAATTGAGTATATTTTCATACAGAAATGGTTCTGTGTCTTGGACAGCATTTTATCCACGGACTAAATCAACCCTGGAGGTGCCACAAAATTTAAATTTAAGCTGTTCCCCCTCACTGAATGCATCCTCACAACCCCCCTCCTTTATATTTCTCCCATAAAATCCAGTTGGCAGAAATCGATGTAGAAGCCAGATACAGGGAGAATGTGGCGAGCATTGGAGCTCGGTAATAGCCTGGTTCTGTGCGGCTGCAGATCTGGGGCTGCCTGCCACGGCTAATTCAATCTGTTGCCTCCAGAGCTAATGCCCCTGTCATTTTCAGGCATCCTGGTGGGGGTAAAACAGGAACTGGAGATACATTAGGGAGAGCATAGGGCCATGGTTAACCAGATAAATTGACATCAAACCCTGGCAGTGAAGTCAAAGTGATATTTACAAAACATTATAATGCAAAAGAACAACCGCTGAGAACATTTTCCCCATCGTTTAACTTTCAGAATGGTGTTACAGCTTTATGATAAAGAGAATAACCTGACTGCACTGAATCCTAAGCAGATAATCTCAAGGATGCGGCTCTGCTGTTCTCCATGCAATCTACTGTTTCTGACATACAGTAGATTGGTTTTGCCTTTTATTATATGCTGCAACCACAGTATTTTACTCCAGACTGCTGATGATTACATTAAAATGCACCATGTGATACCGTAGGGAGTAGTGTATATGAGCAACCAACAAGAATACATTCAAAATGAGTCACTTTTCCCTGACCAGGTGTAATTGAATCTGCTTTGCTGACAACTGTGCACATCCACTGTATGTCAGACACAGTAGATTCAATTATTCTCAGCCCCTGCCACAGGAAAACCTGTACAAGATCTAATGATGCCTGATGGAGTCTTTCTGGTCCAGAAATCTTGATAACTCTCATTAAGCTAACAATCCAGAGAAAGAGGAAGAAGGGTGCTGTTAGCTCATTTGTCACAGTAGACGGGATATAAGCTCGTAATAATTCTGCAACTCTGCGAACAGATAATTGCTTTGTGAAATAATATGAACGTCACATTAGTTTCTTCTGCATGGCTCGACCTAAAGATTTTCATTATGTTTCTTATTCACTCAGTCTTTCTCTCATTACTCCCCACAGCGTAGTGCTTGTGGAGAACATCCCAGAAGACATCTCCTTCTTAGACAACGGCACATCCCACGTCCCGCTCTCAGAGGGGTGGTACAACTTACTGGACCGAGCTAACCGGGCCGTGGAGATTGTTTCCCCGCTTTGGCTCCTCAACTCCTCCGATTATGAATCAAGCTTCCAGCCCGCTGCCAGACAGGTACAACCGGAGCAAGCCAAGAGAGAGTTGACTGTGCAGAAGTTTGTTTGAATTTTGTCACTAAGCACTGCACAGCTACCACATCTCATATTTACAGTATATCTTGAAAAGACAGAAGACAGAGAAGACAAATGACAGTGATATGCAAGTGGAAAGCCAAAATGATCACCAGAATAAATACCTCCAACTGATCTTGGTGATAAAATACTAGTCCGGACCGGTTTTCAAGCTGCTTGAAGCGAGCTGTTCATTTTGGATACATACACACACACACACACACACACACACACACACACACACACACACAGTTGTATGTCAGGACTAATAAAAGCCTGTTGCTGTTGATTGGACTGTAATATCTCCTTCCAGAGGCCTCGGGGCAGAGAGGAGCTAATGGCCTCTCAGCCTGTAGCAATCTCGGCAAACAGCTGCCATAATAGACACCTCATCAGGAGAGAGGCTGGACTGGAAAATTTAACACACTGCAAAGTTACATGAGGGGCAGATGCTCTTGTAGCAGAAATGCACTGCGGGTGTTGTCACTCTTACAAGTCTCAGTAACTAGTCTTCTTAAATGGTGATATGAAGCCCACTTCATACTCACTCACATAGCAAACTCACATCACAAATGTCTCAATCTTTCTCTAACCTCCCCATCTCCATCTTATTTGCAATTTGTATGCATTTAAGAGGAATCAGTAAGGGATGATGAGGGGTTTTACCTTTACTTACTTCTTCAGAGGACTTCATGAAGAGTCGCATATTTTGTTCATTATCAGCTATTTTAGTTTGGTGAAAAACAGAAAAACTGGAAAGCCTTTGGATCAAAACAAAGGCCTCACTGTGACTACAAATGTTCTGTCACTCATCATGCACATACTTTTTAGGTTTCTATTTTTATTTGTTGTTGGAAGTTTGTGATTGGGTACTTGAATGACCTGTGGTAGCTGTCATGACGGCACAAACGCAGAAAAATGTCACCTGCAAATATGAATACTTGATCAAAACAACAAAGAAACACTAGACATCACAGTCGGCTGCAGATAAAGGACCTCAGGGAAATGTAGCACAAAACCAACACAGAAATGGCTGCTCATGGTGCCACAATATTAAAGACAACCTAAGCGATACACAAGAATCTTGTTTGAATACAAAGTGCGTGGATTTCATGTGACAGCAGAGGTATTTTGATGTGTTTCTCTCAGGGCCGGGCTCTGCTGTCCAAGCTGCAGGGGCTGAAAGCTCGAGGTGTCAATCTGAAGATCTCCAGCGGGATCATCGACTCGACTGAGCTCAGCACGCTCGACAAACACTGTCAGCTCTCACTCTCACTGTATTATACATTCAGTGTGTCTGTGCTCAAACATGCTGCAGCTTAGCTCTGTCTGTTTATTCTCTCTCCCTATTTGTCCCGCTTAATTCTTTTAATCTCTACGTCTCTTTCCATCTTTCATTTCATCTGTCTTTGTGTTTCATTTACTTATCGATTCAGTTTCCGTTTGTTGCCAGATCTGCCTTTATGCCTCTCCTCCTATCATGTTTTATTTATGCATTTTAATGGCAGCCTTTTGTCTTTTGCTCAATCTCTGTTTCTGTCTCACTCTCCATTTCTAGACGCTGAGGTCCACTATATAAACATGACAGCTCTGACCAAAGGCCACCTCCTCTCCTCCTTCTGGGTGGTCGATAGGAGACATTTCTACATCGGCAGCGCCAGCATGGACTGGAGATCACTGGCCACAGTATCCACAATCCACCACACATCACAGCGCACACAGAAACACACACACATATGCATAACCACCCATGAAAGCGTCTGAGAAAATGCAACATCATGATCGTATTTTTGTAAATTCTGAATCTGCATTGTAACACAAATTATGCTAATTTACGCCCTCTACTGTCATTTTGTATTGAGAGGGGATTTGAGTTCATATATTCATAGCCCCTAATGTAAAGTAAAGTGCTTTGATAATGCTCCTCTAGCTCAGACTCTAATGTAAAGAGTATAATTTAAAGTTCCCAGCCCTCTAATACAAAAGGGTAAAATAATTACAGTAATATCATGACCACAGGGTAATTAATTTGGCAAATGTAGACAGACTTGATATGAGTATCACCAGAGGTACTATATAAGTCCTTTACTCTGAAAAATTACTCAAAATAGATGTGTAGAGGTACCCTAAAGGTTGCATTTTCCAGATATAATAGAAGATTTGGTTGATATATTTTCTGGCACACTCTACTACACATACCTGCGTATATCTATAAGTTATGAACGCGATCAAAATACAATGGTACAGACAGTGTTTGCGCACAAGTTACATCCTTGTCTTCTGCTTCAAAAAGTCATAGACGGGGCTTTCAAGGTGGGACGGCAGCCAAAAATAGAGAGTGGCCATTCTTTCATCTCCTTCTTCAAAGCTGAGCTTCTTGCACAGTTCATTAAAGTGCAGACCCCCTTTGTTAGGCAGCTTCATCTATCTTTAGAAACCCCAGAGATTTCTTTATGCATCCTGACATCAATTCTTTTCAATTCAAATTCATAATATTTCACATCCACAATCCAGTATTAGCTGTTGGCCTAATATCTTTATTAGTTTTTCTCAGTTTTTCATGGTGAAGTCAAATTATGGACTGTATTTTTAGTTGATTTTGGCGAGCATGCTGATATGTTTTCAGTGGTGTTGAATAAGAATGTTTGAAGTTAGATCTGAGCTGTATTGAGGATTACTGCTCATGTGTCCTGGACACTGCAGGGAGAGAATAAATGTGTGGACTGAAAGAGAGAAAGGCAATTTAGAGGCTGAGAACCTGAATTTGAGAAGTGCCTCTTTGAAATGAAAATGCAGCGAGAGAGCAAAAGAAAAAAATGGGAACAGAGAGAAGAGCCACTGTAGTGTATTCCTCTTCTTCTCTTCTGACTGTAATTGGATGAGACTTGTGGACAATATGGCCTGACGAGGGGAAGAAGGTGATGTGGTTAAGATTACTGGTGGGGATGACGAGCATCTTTTTTACTGAAAATCTTTAGAGCAATGATAATAACATTCAAGATAACAACAAAATTATTTATGTAAATGTTGGCTTCCTCCTTGCTTTGGGTGATCTAACAGAGATTGTGTTTGACCTCCAGAGGAAGGAGCTGGGTGTGTTGGTGTACAACTGCAGCTGTCTGGCTCTGGACCTCCACAGAGTTTTCAGCCTCTACTGGGGGCTCCAGTATAAAGACTTCATCCCCTCCTTCTGGTCCAAGCGCCTTTTTGCCCTCTTCAACAAGGATTCACCACTGGACCTCACTATCAACAGCTCAAAGGCTCAGGCCTTCATCTCTGTAAGTGACACAGTATATTGTAGTCTTGTTGAGGTTACAGTAATCACATAAAACATGAGACATATGTTAGTTTGTTGTCTATGCAACCAATGTTAAGTATTTGTGGTCTAAAGTTTTACTAGTACGCATAATCAACCAGATAGCAGCATTCAGCTGCCCTCAATTACTTACACCGAAAAGGATATTAGATTTAATTGGTGGCTTACATAATCCATTAAATGTGAATGATAGCATACAGTCCAAGGTGAGCTTCAGTGTTTGGTTCAATTTACCTCAAGTCTATAATTTAGTGACTAACAGTCCTTTCTCAAAGCACTTATCTCAATCAGGAGAAGCACAGGTGTAATTAATAACATTATAAACTCTAGTTTCAGAGCTTTAGTATTGTGCATGATGGCCCACTGAGATGTCGTACTGGGACACCTAATTAAACTGACTTCTTTCTTCATCATTAATGAAATATTGCTTCACCTGTGCATTATCTGTTAACACAAATTAAACTGTCTGCGGTAACAAATGTCTATTGTGCATGAGCTCACTGGCAAATTCACTATTCCCTATATGATAGACATTCAATAGTTTACTCTATGGGGGCAGGAAATGGAGAATCATCATTTCGCCTCATTGGAGGTCTAGTGGCTTGAATTCAAATCTTTGCATTCCTAAAATTACATTGTGGGATTGTAAGCATATAGTACATTTTTATTCTATTGTGTGAATGGTTGAGGCCACTGTATGGAACATAAATGCCCTGCTCAGAGTTAGAAAACACTCTTTTTGGACAAATGCTGCATTCCCTTGCTCCTCGCATGGTCCCATTTCCCGAGTTGGGAAGCTGTTCTTCCGACTTCGGTGTGCTCGTGTACGTCATGTTGGAACGTGGGAGCAACATGGACACCAAAAAGCATTTAAACAACACGTTGACAGCAGCTTCCAGAATTTGAGTGACAAAGAAGAGCAAAGATAGTGATACAATAACTATACAATACATGACTTTGGTAAATGTTTCTTACCCATCAACCCAACGTTTACTTTCAACCACCATGTTTCAGCGTCATATGACGTCAACTCGTTCCACCTGTGCTTTTCCTGCTATGACAAGTCAAATTGTCTGCTGTGAAAAAAGTCTATTATCAGACGCAGTTATATAATTTCAAGATCAAATATTCAAGATAATAGCAAGGGAGACTTTTTAAATAGTGAGGGAGGGAATGAAATTGTGTACCGCTGACTCAAGTGTGTCACCCGGCTCCACTGGAGGTGACAGCTCAGTGGGAGAGTAAATTTTTCATACAGAGTGTCTCTGCAGGACACTGTGTCTTTCAGTGCTGTCATCTCCCTGGACATGAGTGATGGTGATGTCTCTTACCTGCAGGAGAAAACTTTTGATTTAGCTCAGGCTGTCCGTCTCTACAAGATTAACATCAACACAAAAATGCACACGCAAAGCACACACTCATACTTAAACATTCACACTGTCAGCAGGGAGTTAGAACTTAACACCTCAAGGCTAAAACAAAGTAAGACAATGAAAACTAATGGTAATTTAGGGTAACAGTTACGATTATGAGAGCTCAGTTTGTTGTTATGATGATAACAATGCTAACGATAATGACGCTAATTGTCTCTCCTCTGATGACAGACCTCCCCAGATGTTTTCATCCCCAAAGAACGTAGCAATGATCTTGAAGCCATTTCCAGAGTCATCCAGGAGGCACGCCACTTCATATACATCTCCATCATCGACTACCTGCCCCTCCTGAGCCGGAACGCTCACAGGTTAGAAACACTGTCAGAGCTGCTTTCTTTGAATATGAGTTGACAGGCATTTATCATCAAAAGCTTGGATGTCTTGCTTTGTTTCAAGTGCTTAAACTCTTCGTATGCCTGGCTGCGTGCCCACATTTTTGAGTGTGCGTTTGTATCCGTGCCAAGGTACTGGTCTCGTATCGATGGTCTTATCCGGGAGGCTCTGATCCTGAGGAAGGTCCGAGTTCGTCTGCTGATAAGTTGCTGGGAAAAGACTGAGCCACTTAGTTTCAACTTCCTCTGGTCCCTGAGGAGTCTGTGCATGGAGCAGGCCAACTGCTCACTGGAAGTTGTAAGTACGAGGCCACTATGTACTATTTTAAACTCTACAGACACACTTTGTCAATGCTCACTGCACCATTCTCTGCATGTGTGTGTGTGTGTAGAAGTTCTTCAACCCCAGAGTGCAGAGAGATGGCAGTCTCCAGGGAATAAACCACAACCGGTTTATGGTGACAGACAAAGCAATCTATTTAGGTGAGCTCATCGACCGCACTTTATGACTGTGTCCTATATGCTTCTGCTCACTTCCTGCAGATCTCATTTTCAGTCAGCTAAAGTTCAGCATCTTCGGGAAGTACGGCAACTTCTTTAAGAGAGTGTAATGAGGAGATCGATACCACTCTTGGGTGCATTAAGAGAAGCAAGAGCCGTGGGGAGATTTGCATATTTTAGGATGAAGACTGGAAGTCAGGGGAGACAACTAGTCTGACTCTCTCTAATGGTCAAAAATACTACCAGCACCTCAAAAGTGTAAGGACCCATATTGGAGAAAGTCAGATTTATGTCTTTTATAAAGCAGGTCTGGGTGCAACATAAATACTGTTAAAGTATCAAAACGCTCGATCCACAGAGAAATGCACTCAGCCTTTATTCTGAAATGTTTGCACAGCGGGTGGTACCTGCGCAGGCCTGTAAGAGATGACCAATCAGAGAAGACTGGGCTTTCTGGGAGGGGGGCTAAAAGAGAAAGGCACTCAAATGGAGGGTTCAGTCAGGGGGCAAATAGAGGTGCTGCAACAACAAACAGTATGAGAAAAAAAAATAACTTCAAAGTTCCCATGAAGTCAAAATATATGTTTATGAATGTTTATCACTTAAGTTTTTCTCCATTTCATCCGTACACCAGTATCAGGCCAGATAATGAATAGTTTTGTTGGTGTTCTTCACAGTATCGTAGAGTTTTTGTGAAAAAATGTCGATGACTCATCCTGCAATCCTGGGCATTTACTAATTTTTCAACTAATAAATAATTTTCATGATGCTGCTATGGATATATAAAAAAATAACTGGAGTATTGTACAAAACACAACTTTATAACTTGTTCAAAAAGAACTTTCTAACTTGTTCAAAGACACAGCCTTTTCATTTTATTCACTGATTTGGGTGAAACTGTCATATTTTAAGGAGAAATATTTTCCGATTTTCCCTCTAATGTCCTCCAGCTTTTCTGCCTCATATCTGGTCAGATAGCTTTACTTGTTGCTGCAAACCAGTAGCCTGCCAGTGAATAACTCCAAACTGGGGCTGTACGCAGCCTCAATATCCACAACGTGTTTGCAGCTGTTTGTTCTTAAAGGAAACATTTAAACAAATAGCACTCCACTAGCCTTAAAATGAGCATTATGAAACCTTCAATTTTTCAATTAAAGCAACTACAAGGATGATTCTGCTGGATGCTGAAGACAAAATGACGATGGTCAAACAAAGTCAACTTTTTAACTGTTTTAGTGTCGTACTGTATACCACCTGACTATAGAGCAGCTTCTTTCCTCCAGCTGTCAGATCCCTCAATTAATCCTCAGCACTCCGCCATAAAAAAATGTTTTAATTTTATTACTTATCTGACCTGGATAAGTCAGAATCCCACAGTGGCAGGCATGAAGAATAACTATATTAATTATTTAGAAATAGCCAATCATCTCCCTAATGGAGATCTTTGCTTCTGTAGACCATACAGAGGGATCAGTATTAAAGAGACTGAGACTGTTTCATAACAAATTAAAAGTTCCTTGTAGTATGTTTAATGTGATTTATTTCATTTGCCTAATCCTTGCACAAACAGTAGAGCAAAAATGACTGTTTATAGTTTTAGATGGAATAACATGGTGCAAATATTTCTTGATGATCAGAAGTTTATACTGCCGCCCAGTACTTCAGGATGTCGTGCAAAGCTGCTCTTCACCAAGACATAGTTACAACACTTAACTCCTGCAACACCACAGATTGCTGTGTTTACATTACTGTAAGAAAAAGCTTACAGAATTGGTGCTTTGAAAGTGCTGATACTCATATTTTTGAAGTTTGAAAAGAGACAGGCTAGCTGTTTCCTAGCTGAGCCAAGCTAATCACCCCCTGGCTCCTCTTGTACTTAATACACGGACATGAGAGTAGTATCGATCTTCTCATCATATAACTCAGTAAGAAAGCAAAGTATTTCCAAAGATTGATCTTTCCTGGAAGTTGAAAAAACTTTACAGAGCGTTCAGTATATTTATCCACTATTACTGTTTTTTGCACTAAAAGATATTTTTGACATAGAACTATGGTCATTTACTTGTTTCTTCCTCTGTGTCCTGACAGGTAACCTTGACTGGGTGGGGAATGAGTTCACCTTTAATGCAGGAGCCGGCCTGGTGATCAGTCAGTCAGAGGGTGAGGACAGGAACTCTACGGTGGTGGAACAGCTACGGGCATCATTCGAGAGGGACTGGTTTTCACGTTACACCCGCTCTCTGCAGGCCAATAAGATCCCTGTCTGCAACAAACACCAGATCAAAAGGCTGGTGTCAGTGAAATCTAGCCACATAGACAATGGACCGGTGCCTATCAGAACAGGCCAGCACGATAACGGACCTGCACCAATGAGAAACAGTCACAGAGACGACGGACAGACGCCACTTAAAACGAGGCACCATGACGACAGACTAACCAAAATAAGCCACCAAGGCATGGCAAACGGATTGGTGCCAATTATAGACAGTTATCAAGAGAGGGGACGAGTCAAAATGAGTCACCCCGACAACAGACAGGTACAAATCAAAGACAATCACCATGACAATCCTGTGGATCCACGCAGTCAGTCAGCTGAGAGCAGCGGCAGCAGAGAGGTCTCCAACGGGGCTCTGTGACCACAAAGCGTGATGGGTTCCTTTTAGCTGTATAATGTTTGGAGAACTGCTCTCAAGTCTGCTCTCAGACTTGACACACTGGGACTTTGTAGCATTTTATTATTATTGTTTTGAAGAAAACTTTGATGAAGATCCGGTTTGTAGGACTTGATAATGTGCACGAAAGATCTCAGGAAGGAAAGCGAAGGCTCGTCTGCAGTCTGGCACTTTTGATGGATTTTTTTTAGAGAATGAACATAAACTTTTTGGTTAAGCAGAAACTCTGATTAATACACTGTAATAATAACTTATCTTGCTACTTATTTAATCTTTTTTCTCTCCTTGTGGGGGTCTCTTAAGCAAAGGAAACGGATGAACTCGTATTGATTGCCTAATTATTGTCTGTCACTGAAGCTGTTAGTGGCAGTCATCATTTATCACCCTTTAAACGCGGGACTCACACCTGCATGCCTATGCAGAGATGGGAGGCAGTGCAGCACGCGTAGCTACACTAGTTACATCTAGTAGTGGAAGACTTTCTACGCAGCTTTACACGTTTTGGATCTCTTAATGCCTCTGTACTCAGATTGGTAGCAGATACTTTGGCCTCATGTAAATAGTTTTGTGCATCTCCAGTAGTATTCTGACTAAGTTACTGTGCATACTTACTTGCATTATTCTTACTTATTTTCACTATCCATCATCTTTTCAGTTGTTAGATTATCTCCCTTTATTGGGAAATGAAACCTGGAACACAGCAGCGTAACATCATCCCAGCATTCGACCCTCCCATCCTGAGCATGATGTCAGAGGAAAATGGCCGCCATGCAAATATGGTTTATTGCGAACATTGAGTTGGTTTAACTATTAGATTGGGTGAAATGACATTAATAAAAACAGACAATCTCATTATTCAAGGGTGTCACGAGTCGGAAAGAGACTTATATTGAAATCTGTTGCCATTTTTGCATTTAAATTATTTAGAATTGACTACCAGCCTATTAACACACATCCCTCTAAAGGATTATAATGTGTTTGTGTCGAGGATTCAAAATTGCAATTTCCTTCACACTTATGAAAACACAAGGAAATTAACATTGCCATTACTCTTGTAATGGAAACAACCCCATAACTCTTTGTGAGTGCTGTCCCACAGTTGATGAACTGAGGCTCTAAAGGGATTGATCAAATCATGTCCACCATGTTTTCATCTCAATACCACAAGCACTTATTGGCGTATGTAGAGCGGTAACACGATGAGTCGTATATCTCTCCACAGCACTGTGGTGTTTATCATTTTATTTTATGGAGGTCATAATTGAATTAGATGATGCACCTATTCTACTGTTTATTACATGACACCAAATGTACTATGGCCTGGAATTTTCTGCTACAGCTTCCATTAGTTAAAGTCTTTGGCGGGTATTTTTCCCCGGAGGAAGAGAGGTTATTGATCTGAATAGGGTCCTTATTGATAATCATTCCAGTTCCCATACACAAATCCTAGGAAGGAAAGGAATTGAAAGGTTATCTATGGTGTTCTTCCAATTGCACTGTTGTGACTTATTGAACAAATACTAAAGGAGCAGTTAGAAGAAGGGGCCAGAGGGTCTCTGCTGTCAGCCAAATCAATACAATGAATTTTTAACAGCTTGACAGTCGGCAGTTGCTGCAGTTTAACCTCAAGGACGTGGTGGTCTGTAACGTCACGCCTGTGACTGAATATATATTACATTTACCATGTAGAGGGAGAACTAAAAATACATTCTTGTTAGTACAGAGCAAGTAATTTACCCTGGACAGAAAGATTGTAGCGACTTTAATTTGTGTTTTGAATGACTGCATGTCAGTTTAGGACCTTTATACAGTCTTTGATGTGAGTCCAACTTTTTGTAACTATGCTTGCGGGATTAATATGTAGAGATATTTTAAACTTCCAAAGTCGTTAATCAAGGAAACAGGAAAGCATGACCAGAGAGATCTGAACAGTGATTTCTTCATCAACAGTATGCAGGGTGTTCGTGGTTTAATGTGAAACAGCACATGTGTAATCAGTGTTTTGTGTGTGCACGAAGTGAATACTTTAATTGCAGGCACAATGCAGAGAAGGTTTGGCTGTAACCATAAATGATTACAAGCAGGCAGTCATTGTGGTAAAGTGATATATCATATGATGTCTGCATCTGTATACAGTATTTGTGCCTGCTCTGTTTGTGCTACAGGTCAAATGTAACGACAAACACTTAGTTCTGTTATAACATGTTCCCATTATGTACAGGGAGGACACATGTAGCTGAACCACTGACACTCGTGTAAAATCAAACTTATCAGTCAAAAACACACCGCCTGACAATTGTAATCTGGTTATAATGGGTAACTTCTGCCATCTAGAGGATGTCACGAGAATTTCTTCTCACTTCTCTGCAGCAATATGACATGAACCTTTAAAATCAGCCAGTAACACTTTATAATAACCATCATTAATAAATTATAAATTCATAGTTAATTAAACTTTAGTTAATAGTTATTTCACTGTTAACACACAATAAAAGGCTTTAAAATCCATTTATTACTGCCACCATGGAGGTTATTTTTTAAATGTGTTTTACCCCTTGTCAGTTTGTTTGTTTGTTGGTTTGTAAACAGGATTACACAAAAACTACTTAATGGATTTCCGCAAAACTTGGATGGAGGAGGGGTCTCGACCCAGAATAGACCCCTTTAACTTTTGGCGCGGATCTGGAGAAAAAAAGGGATGGATCCAGGATTTTTGTTAATCTCTCAGGGAATAATGCATGGCTCTTGATGAAAATTGTTTGTAAACAGTGAAATAACTCTTAACTAAAGTTTAATTAATGTTTTATAAATGTGTGATTTATTAGTGACGGTTAGTGGAAGTGTTACCAATCAGCCTCAATCAAGAATACATGTTGGTTCACAACTACTGTTTAAAAGATATTTATTAAAAAATGTTTTATCAAAGGTAGCGACATGGGAATGCAAGTTGGAACTGGAATCATGTTGACAACTATTATTGATGATCAGAGGTGATCAGAGGTTTATTCATTCATTAAAAAACAACACATATTGTACACACAGTATAGTACAGGAAGTTATCTTGTAAGACATTAAAGTATGAAACAAGAATAATGTCATAATAATAACAATTATATGTTTAATTCTAATATGCACTAAATGAAAAAAACTACTTTCCTTTGCTGCTTTATGTAACACTATTCTGTTTCTTATAAACTGAGACATAACTCTAATATGACATTAACACGTGTATGAATGTAAACACAATCATCTGTTTCTTTTGTTTCTTCCATACAGAGCGAGTAGAACTTAAAGAGTATTTTCTCAATAATAATGTCCACAGAGCGCTACATGTCCACACTGTACAGCTTGTTTTCTGGAGTCACATTCATGACTTTTATGCTGCTACTATCTATGATTGTTCACCGGGGGGCAGGGATGCTGCTAACGTGCCCTGTACCCAGGTCTTTGTGTACCTTCTTCTTGTGTATTTGTTTTTAAACTATTTTGATAACCAGAAACAGTGATTATTTTCCAGTTAACTGGGACTAGAACTACACCTTTAATTAGATATTTTCAATGGAGACTATGTAGCTATGGAGCACAGAACACACGGTACACAGATGCCAACGGTTTTCAATCTGCTACATGCAAATTAAAAAAACAGGGATGTTTCTGTATCATCGGTTGTGCACAGACCATCTGTCCATCCCTCCAGTGAGATGAAAGTACTCTATGAAATGTACTGTTCTAGATGGGTTTGCTGCGAACAGACTGAAGCTTTATTGCTGACTGGTTCATTTTAAATGCTCACTGTCCAAGCTTTTGAATGTTGCCTACCTTTATTCTGTTGAATTTTTCCGGCATGACTGCTGCTTGCATGCCCTGCCTTTATGAACTGTGCACAGTAGCTATGAGCCTTTCTAGGGATAATGATACTAATGAAATCTTATATATCTTTAAAAAAAATACAGAAGGAATGTATATTTATTAATAACCTTGTTAATGCACACTACTGAATTATCTGATTGCTAAGTTTTTACTCTTAATAATAAAAACTCTTAGCTTTTTGTGTCTGTTTGTGGGTGTTTTGTGTGCGCATGAGTTCAAGTATAGGTTACGTGTGTTTCCTGAACACAAATGCTATTAATTAAAGCAAGGTGGCTTACCTCAGAAGTTAATCCTTAGTACAACACTGCACTGTGGCTGTCAATCAGGCCCTATATGTAGGCCAGTATAGCTTGACAGGCCGCTGACTAGAGTATTAAGGTTGCTGCAGGAACATTTTGGCTGATTATATACAAAATAATTTTCACCTCATTTAAGATGCAGTGAAATTGAAACTCAACAGCCTCCTTCACATACAATACATAACATACATACAAAGGAATACAGACATACACACATACATTTTTCTAGTCCACACTAAATTTCTGCAGCATCACAGCAAAACAGCGCTGCAGCATTCTCCTAAACAACAAGTAGATGGGGACTTGTTATAAATGTAAAATAACAACAGGAAAAAAAAAACACAAATTGGTTCTATACAGCTTGTCTGGCGCAATCAAAGTCTTTGGAAGGAATTTTATGTTTTATTTATGTATTTATTTTTGTCATTTTTACATTTCAAAACAAGTCCCTATCTACTGAATGCTGCAACGCTGTTTTGCTGTGAAGCTCCAGAACTCTTTTGTGGACTACGAAACTTTGCCCCTCTTTCCATCAGCATGGGGGTGCGTCATGACTCAATTTTCATTTTTGGGTGAACTGTTCCTTCAACATGTTCCTACATGATGTGGCTCGCCCTCATCAGTGAGTGAGAGACGCAGAGAAAGAAATACTCAAACAAATGTCTTCTAGAAAGAGGTATTCCTGTTTTTATAAAGTTTTTAAAGAAAGAGTATGTAAAGTTTGTAAAAGTCAATTATTCTGTCAATCAAAGGGTTGCATCATTGTACTTCATGCAATGGATCCATGTAATTACACAACAGAGGGCAGAATTAGCCTATTCTGCAATGTTTTCTGAGAATAAGAAGTACAAATACAATTATTAAGAATTATTTTCATTCTTTAAAAGTTACAAAAATGCAAGAAAAGAGAGTCTGTAACACTTTTTTCGGTGTAGAGGACCCACAACCACCCAGGCCTGTTTTGGTTTCGAAATCCTCCTCCTTATTTTTGAGGTCACAGGGTTGCCACGTATGATTATCCTATAAGAGGATACGACCTATTTGTTTCTTCGTGATAAAGGGTTTATTACAACGCTCTTTTTATTGCTAAAATAATTAGCTATTAATATCGAAATAAATTAAAGGCTTCCGTAGCTCTAGCCTACCTGCGGGCTCGAGCCAGCACAGAACGGGCGGACGTAAGGTGACGTAAAGGTTACCTTAGCAACCGATTAGGCGTCACCACTCCCGACTGCAGATTCATGAGTGCGCTCTTCTCCTCGGACACCGTCCCGTCCCGTCAGGAGAGGAGAACCAGCACCGTGAAGTGATATGGGGACTAATTTATGAAGGACCATAAACCGGATGTCTTTCTTCCATCTGTTCGGGTTGGTGTAGCGAAGCTGGACGCGCCGACCTGAAGAACATCGCTGTGCTGGTGCTGTTGTTGTTAACGTTACCCAGCATCGGCCAACATGGCTGAGGATGACTGTGAGTGGGTCGTAGAGAGCATCGTTGGCTACCTGGGAAGTCCCGAGTGGGTCATTCCTGTCACGGACTTTATGGAAAACAAATGCACAGGTAAAAAAAAAAAAAAAAATACAGGTTATATAGCAGTCATGGACGTCTGGACACAGAGTAAAGCCTTTCTTGGGCTGTACACCGATAGCGCAGAGGCTAAGCTAACGCTAACTTGTGACTGCTATGTTTTTGTTGACGTGTTTTCATGACCTGTGATATTAGATATACCTTTACCGCCTGATAAACATTTCAGAGCATGTGTCTGGACATTAACCCACCAAGCACATAAGTAGGGAGGTCACACAACAGTAATGTCAAAAATAGCTAGCTTAGGTAGAAACTTTAGCCACCTGAGAGGACATGTATGTTAACTTTTTGTGCAGTCACCGCTACAAAACACCCAGAAGCAGTCCACATAGCTATGAAAGGATAGTTTAGGTGCTGTTTAATAAAATGTCTCCTCTTGGCAAAGTGTATATGTTGAATTAGCTTACTAACATTTATGTTATCTGGCCATTTTTTTTAGTTTTTGATGACGAAGATGAGAATAAGTTATCATACACAGAAATCCATCTGCAGTATAAGAAATTGGTGAGTACAGTCTTTGGTTCAAATGTGTCACACAGGTAAACGTTTTATTTTCATGTATTGCCTTATCAACGTTACTCGTTTTTGGTTTTAATATTGCTGACTCATCGAACTGGACTGATGTAAGCTGCTTTGCTGCTTTTGTTAGGTGGAGAAGCTGTTAGATAATTACATGCAGGAGGTTGGCATCAACGAGCAGCAGTTTCTGGATGCATGCACATCTCCCATTGCCAAGTCCAAAACACTGCAGGTATGTTAAGCTCCCTGTTTGCACAACCGTTCTGAGCCTGCCAGTTAACCTGAATGGAGAATCAAGGATGGGATTTGCTTACATAACCCCATTTATGCTGCTTTATACACGGTGCCAAACATGACTCGTCTCTGTCTCCTCTTTCAAGGCAGATGTGTGTGTTTTCCTCATGAATCAGCAAAATGAGAACCCAGTTTGTGACATAATCTACAACCACATTTCAAACTATGTTTAGATCTGTCCTATATGTGGGTCATGACTTTGTCAATGTATATTCCGCTAGGCAGTGTGTGTACCTACACCAGTTCAATAAAATAATGGTCACTCACATAGGTGTCATCTTCACCAGGAACATTGGGGACAGGACATTATTATAGCTTGCAAGAAGAATTTTTAATAACAAATGAGAATTATTTGCTCTATACCAGCATTATGTTGAAACTGGGTGGTGTTGATTCCTGTGCAATATTATGACAAACCTTTCAACCTAAAATAAGGCTAACTGACAGCTGCAACATGTACAGAAAAAGTGTTATTGTTAATAGGATAATAGAGCCATCAGCAAATACTGTAAAATCAGAATGCAGATGGACTGATTAGGTGGTTAGCTGGCTAGAGTTTGCAAACATTTCTAGATCAAGAATGTTGAAAAGTGGTAGTGGACATATGAACAATCATTTTTTAAATTGTCTTCAACATATGGGATTACTGGCAATATAATGGAGGGGGTTGGTGATTGTTAGTCATCGTTAAATTCTCTCACGCTGGTGTCCATTGATAAACAGCCCCAAACACAATACACAACAAAGAGCTAACTAGCCATGTAATGGTTTACTATTGTTTGTACTGTGCACTTATAGATAGATTTTAAGATCATTTCATCAATAGTGGTTGTTTAACTTTGAAGACAATGATAACGATTGATATAGGTTATGATTCACCTATCAGTGATTCGAATGCACACTGCCTTGCTATGCATCTCAATACATCGCATCTTCAATTTCCTATATTACTGCACATGGTTAGTTTTTCATCAATTAATACAAGTAGTCAGAAAAATCTGAACTCCCTCTTTATTTAGAAAGACCTTTTCGAAAATCAGTCTAAAATATAAAAAGCTGCATCTTTTCAGTCTCAGTATCTGTGTAACATTACAAACACACAACACACATTACAAATAATTCTGCAGAGCAGTTCGAGGGTGCTTTAATCCAAAATATCATTCTCACATAGCAGCTCTGTGGCAAACATCACAAACATTGAACAAGCAAAGTTGACAGCGCCTCTTCAGTTCTTGGCTGATTAACTAGGCTTGCTGTATTTTTTATGGTTGCAGATGTTAGTTCAGGGTTAACCAGAGTTTACACACTGCATGACTTGCCCAGGTTGTGCTTCATAGAATCCAAAATGTGGCTGGATGATGCTTTCATAATACCATTTGCGTTATTTATACCTCGATGCCTCCCTGCAACATATCTCTCAACATAGAAAATTAACTTTAGCCTAATGTTCACTCAAAAGCAAGATGCAAGAGAGCATCATCAGCAAAGTAACTTTACAACATTATTGTCCAGCTGTGGCTCAAAAAATCAACAATCAACATTAGTAGGATAGTCTTGTGTAGGATGCAAACTATCATGATCTGTCACTGCATCGATGCAGAATCTTCCACGGCCGCGTCGCGCTGCATCTTGGAATCAAGAAATTTCCACACCTCTAGTAGACAAGAACTCCCGTGACCCCATGCTACCTCATGACATCATCAAACAGCTTCTTTGGTTATTGTTTTGACTGAGCGAAATACAGTGGAGACAGCGAAATACATGAAACAGGTCTGACTCTACCTGATGAGGCTCTGAAAAGGTGGTGGAAAGGTTGGAAAGTATACCATGTGTTTGGAAGGTCATCAGAAAACAGGTGGGCTCCATCCCTCAATAATGGTGTTGGTGCTCGGCAGCCTACTCATGTTTCTTTGTGCATGATTGTGCTCGTGTGTAGACAGTGTATAAAGCATGGAATATACATTGTATAGGGTTTGGAGTGTCAGGTGCCACCATGACCACGTGCTAAAAATACACTTCCGTTGCATTAAGGTGCTATGGATTAAAGCCATGTCTTGTATGTGTGTGCGTGTGTTGGTTCTGTGTGAATTTGTATTCAGAGTTGTAACAGTTCTCCCAGACACATAACAAGAGGTCTTAAAAGCGTATTACAATGTTTGAATAGCAATTTTAAGATAACATTAGTGACAGTTTAAACATTGGCACTGATCAATTGGTGTGTTGTTGCTGTGCCAGATTGGCAGAGATGGTGAGCTGGATTTCATTGCAATCCTCAGGAGACTTGGATCTCATTAATCACCCCTGAGATAAATTGTTAATGTCTGCAAAGAAGGTCAAATTCTCGTAAAACAAAGATTAACCCCACAAGAAGTTGTACTTCGCAGTAAGTGAAGCGAAGATTTTGTCTTCTGTTTCAGTTTATCCATGCAGAAACTTATGCAGAGGCCTTATATTGCTAAGTTGTGTCGGGTTGTGTGTCAGTTGCTTTTTGGGTTAAACTAGTTTACGAGAGATTGCTGCCTCACTTTTGTGTCCAAGATAGTAGGGCTCTCAGAAAACTGGAACTTTTTTTTTTTTGCCTTATTTATCTGAATGTGATGTAAAAAAACTAAGAAAAAGACAGTGTGGGCCAGAATAATGAATAAATTCCTTTAATTTGTTTAAAGCACGTTTAAGAGTACATCTACACCCAAAGACAGACTGAGTTTTACACGTGGTAGTCAGATTTTTAATTGAAAACACGCCTCAATACCCACAATACAAAGAGTCAATGATAATTGTGTTATACTACTGCAGTACAGCAGCAGCTGCAAATATAGTTGTTCTAATGCAGAATATTATATAGAGTTCCACACATGGGATGCTATAATTTTTATAGCAGACAAAAGAGTCACTAAAGTGAAATAGTTGATATTCTGATAATATTGTCATCAAAGTGGCATTTTTTGTTTCATTAAAGAAATATTTATATTATTATTATTACTATTATTATTGTTATTATCTCAGATAGTTTTTCTTTATAACTCCAATGTGCTTCTTCATATTCAGTATGATTTTTGATCCGAACGGTCGCTAATAAGAGGAGAGATCTTTCAGGTGTAGACAACTGGGACACAGTAGACAGATGGAGGCTAATGTGTTGTAGTGTCATATCTCTTTAGACTTACAGACTGTAGCTGACTGTACCTTCTCTGTGATTAAGGCTATCAGAGAAACCGGATGTACTGTAGGTGGACTTCAGGCAGAAACAGAAGGGGATAAAAGAAACTGACAAAAGAGCAGTAGTGAGGAGGAGACTGAAAAGCTGGTGACCTGGTTGACTTTACTAAGCACGCTGATCGTGTAATTAAGGTTGGTCAGAAAGATTTGCCTAGCATTAGCCAAGATGTGGGACAGACCTCTGACAACAGACAGGAAGTTAAAGTGAAAGATTAGTCCCAAGTACCACACTGTTTGCAAACATAGCATAACTTGTGTTCGAACTTGAGATGAGATGCCTACCATCCTGGTAGTACTGTACATCCTGTCCTGATCTACACAGGGACACCATGGCATGTATACCCCAATGCGAACAGTGACTATTTATTCTTTATTTTATGAAGTTAATAAAAAAAAAATTAAAAAAGCTTTATTTATACAGCACTTTTCAAAAACAAGTTAAAGAGCACTTTAGGTTTCCCAACTCATCAGTTACTGACACTTTGGGATTGTAGGTCAGGTCGGCTGCGATCCTCAACCCGGCGTATTTGATAAGTTGGGAATTCTCTACAGTCACCATTAGTTATCAGTCATCATAACCTTGTGGATATTGTGATTTTTCATGGTCTCATATGTAGTTGTTGTTTTTGTTCTTCAGTCGGTGTTCATGCCAGTTCTGGCTACAGATGATTTCCAGATATTTCGCTCACTGATGGTCCAGAAGAACATGGAGCTGCAGCTTCAAGCCCTCAGGGTCATTAAAGAAAGGAACGGTAAGCTCAATTAACACACATATGTACACCAAAACACACACTCACAAAAAGGAAAACATTAATGGTATAGCTACAAATGCAGTAACATGATGTGTGCGGGGGGTGTGTAGGGGTACTCCCAGAGTGTCTGACTGATGGTGTGGACGTGATGACAGAGTTGCAGCAGCAAGAGATGAAAATCCTGCAGGAGGTTCTCAAGTAAGTCACCTGTTCTCTCTCTGTCCTACCATCTGTCTCACTCTACTTCTGTCTTTCTCGCTGACACACGCACAACGTTGACTGTCCGCCCTTTGGGATTTTTAAATATTTGGTTGAAACAATGATTTAAATTTCTTATATATCCTGACTTGACGATGGACTGTCTTTTTGACAGGTCTTGAATTATCCAGTTATGTCCAGTGACTTAAAATTGAGCGCACATGAATGATGCAAAGTTGGAATCAAAACAATATTATGATCCCTGAAATGTGGAGATGGAGATGTAAGGGGTCTAATGATGAGTAAGCTTACAACTTGACACACTGAATTGAATGTTTTCAAAAAACAATTTTTTTGTTGTTTTTACGTATTTATGCAGAAAAGTCAAGATTATATAACTGCTACAGTTGGCTGTATGTGTACAGGTTTCCTCTCCTGCCCCTGCTCTCTAATGGGATTTCACTAGTTGCAGTCAGGCCAAGCAGAACACTTGTTTAATGGGACAGCAGTTAAGCTCCTTAGGGTCCAGCTAATTTAGGTTGGAGGGATTGCCACTAAACAAGCCACTGAGAAAAATAGTATATCTATCCCTTTTGTCTTACCAGGCTGCCTTGGCTTCTTATCAGCACTGCATTCTCCTGCATCTGCTCCCTCCAGATACACTGTCAATACAATGCTTTCCTGCAACTGACTTCTCTACAAGCACCTGAATGCACCACTAAGGAACTGTTTCCTTTAGTCCCTCATTGCAACTGCATTTCCATGTCTCTTGTCCATGATTTCTGACAAGAGACAGAATGATCAAAATGCTGAAATGCAACTGTTGTAGTTTACTTTTTCCATAATCTCTCTCCGTCTATTTGTGTACTGGTAAATATATACTCAATATAACTAAACATACACTGGTAAATGCTTTGTGGAAGTGTCATCTAAGGCCATTAAAGTTGTTAAATAAATCAAATTAAAGGATCTGTGTGTGGTGCCCAGGTGATCCCCGTGAATGCGTGGGGCATAGTGTGGCTATCATGTGGAAATCCCTGACGTTGGTGTCTTATTCTAGTTTCTAGTCCATTTGTGCCATTAGCCAAAGATTAAACGACCAGTAGAACCTGCTCAACTTAGATCAGCTTGGCTCTTATCACACCCGGGCAACTAGCCATAATCTGAAACAATCCAAGAGGGCTTTTGAATGCTCTGTAGCATAAGCAGTTCAGATAAGTCAGGCTTTGCAAAATAAATGTATGCCCTGGATCTGAGCTAGTATTGAACAGTTGTTAAACCAAACACTTTCTGGCTTCTCATTTTCTCTTCTGCTACTTTGTCCTCAGAAAGTCAAAAGAGGAGTATGATGAGGAAATGTCCAGGAGGCTGCGATTAGAGGAAGAGGTTGGTTCCTCCTCCAGCAGCCGCTCTGATAAGCCACTGGTACAAAGCAGGGAAGCCCAGAATACCACCTCTGCTCCTAGCCAACAAAGCAACACTGCCAAGGTAAGGCATCATTTGCCCAGTAAGACCTGTGGAGCTGCCAAACTGGAACCCTGTGAGGCTTTTTGTATGAGCCACAACAACAAGAAACCTCTGATATAAAAGATGATAATAGTAATCTTTATTTGTATAGATCCTTTTTAACAAGGCTTAAGGTCATTGTATGAGTAAAATGAAACATAATACAATACAGATAGAATTAAGTTAAAAACATTAAAACATCATCATGCTAATACACAACATCATTAATACTGAAAACAATTATCATCCAGCAATAAGCAAGTGGGCAAGAAGCTGTGAGGACAAATCCGAACTCTTGGATAAGAGAATGATGGGTCTGTGATAAACGGGAAGATGGAGATGAAGACAAGGTTTCGATAGAAGTGGCGGAGAAGGTCACCAGAAAATGAAAATTCAGTCATTATCTCCTCTCCTTCATGATGGAAAGTCAGGTTTCGTTCTCCCCAAAACATTTCTGGGGCTTCACAGCAAAACAGCATAGCAGCATTCTCCTAAACAACTGAAGTAGATGGGGACTTGTTTTAAAATTTAAAAAAGAAAACAGCTGAAAAGAAAAATATAAAATGGCTCCATACAGCTTGTCCAGTGTAATCCAAGTCTCTGGAACCCCTGACATCACAAATTGATTAGAAACACCCGAGATATGAAGTCAAGCTTTTGCACTTACTCCTGACCAGTTCAGTTTTGAATCAATTTTGGATCTCAGGGCTTTCAGAGACTTTGATTGCACCGGATGAGCTGTAGGTTTTTTTTTCTGTCGTTTTTTTTTTTTAAAGGCATGGGGAGTGATAAACGCATCACTCCGTTACTTGTGTTACCTTTGTTGGACTTTGATCTCCCTTAATTTAACAACTCAGACTTGCTACAATGCTACCAATGATTGATGGTTATGCCAAGATCGCCTTTTCCCTTTAAGCCCCAGCTCTCCTTCTTAACTTGACACCGTTTCCAATGTGCTATTTATTCCAATGAAAGGCCAAAGCCAAGGGGAAAGGTGACAACAGCAGCACTAATGGTCACCACACCCCACTAGTGAATGGCAACACACTGGTAACTGAACAATCCATGTACATTTGAGTTAGTGATGTAATAACAAGTACACTGCAATTTACCGCCCACTCTAAGGATGCATTAATACCATTTTCAACTTATCTGTAATACCTAACAGGGCGAAAAGGTTAGGTGTATCGAAAACGGAATTTGCTCATTAGGGGACGATCTTGTTAACAGTATTGGCTTCATATTCAAAACCAAGGTATCAGTGCATCCTGAGGGCAGATGGTAACTTGTGTAGTAAGTGTGTCATGTAGTGGCTTTGTAGTTTTAAAGCCTGTAAAAGAGGTTGCTCATCATGTAGTTAAATAGATTAAAACAATTGGAAAATGCGTTTCAGTATGTTTTTCAGTATCCAGAACTGACTTTGATGCAGTGTTTGTACAACATGTAATAATGGCCGTGTGTCTTCCACTTCAGGTCAACGGCAAATCTGTCAAAAAGCAAGAGGGCAAGACAGCTGACACAGAAGCTGGGGATGAGAAGAGTGCAGCTAAGAGCAGCTCCACAGCTAAACCCACAGCAGGTAACTCCACCAACTCCAACTCTGAATTCATCTTCCTTTTGTCTTATTAACTTCACATCACACGTAGTTGCTTCACTGGTTTTCTTTTAATCTTGGAAAAACCCTGAAAAATTCAAGTTACACTTTTCCAAACCTTATTAACCTTTGAAGAAAAAAAGTGGGTTCAAATCCTGCAATTATAACCTTTTATAGTATTAAATATTAACCTGGGACAGCTGCCAGTTACCAAACTGATTTAAATCTGTGTGAGCAGGTTGTGGCAGTAACGGTGTGGAGTCCAGAGTCCTTCCAGCAGTGAGAGCTCCAGTAAAGTCAGCCGAACCCTCCGTCAGCCTCAGTCCTGACAGCAAGGAGCAGAGCAGCGGCCAGAATGCAGCTGAGTCATTGCTGGAGGAGGCGCACAGGGAGGCCGGCTTCTCTAAGCCATACACGGTGAGTCTGTGAGCCTGCTACAGACAGGACATCACCTGTGAGATGCAGTATAATTTCTTCTTTGACTTATTCTCCTCCTTCACTTTGTCTAATAGCACAGGAGTGTGAAAGACTAATCCCGATGTATATAGCATTTTAAAACAGTCGGAAAAGAGATAAGGTGCACCTCTTCCTGTTTTCACCTCCACCACTTCCCCTCCAGGAGTTGTCAGCGTCTCAGCAGGAGCAGCTCCAGCAGAGGGCAGCGTATCTGCGTCAGCAGCGAGACAAACTGCATGCACTAAAAAAAGAACAGCAGAAAACCAAGCAGGCGACCACACCAGAGGAGACACCCACTACTACTACTACTACCACCACCACCACCGCCACAACCCCGGTAACTACATCCTGTTATATTCACAAAGAGGCCAGAGATCAACCACTTGACTGTTGGAGACACTTTGGCCAGTTAAAGAACATGTCTAGTAATTCAGAATTAATATCCATTCTTTTCATTTTGGTCATATTTTTTATCTTTTAATTTCAAAACTATCTCACTTTCACCAGATTTTCTTTAACCCTCCTGATTTTTCTTTCTTTCTCTCCTCATCATCCTTCTGACTTATTTATTGGGTTTTGTTCTTCATTTCCCTCTGCCTCTATCTGACCTGGTCTGGCCTGTCAGGAGGTGGTGGGACAGTCCCAGAGGAATGGGGCCTGTACCCCTCCTCCTCCTCTTCTTCCTACTCCTCCTCCAGCACAACACTCTGCTAACTCCTCCAAACCGAAGGTGATCCATCAGCTGCCTCTGCCTGATGTGAACACGTGTACCTGTTCATGCCTAGTGTGTTGCAAAGCTTTTGCTGTGTCGCAGTACTCTCTCCCCCTTTGTCTCTGTCGTTCTCTCTCGCACAGCGTCTTCAGTCTCCATTCCTCAAGCACACAATAAGGACTAGACTGCGATCTGAGCTTGTTAAAGCCATAAAAGTGAAGCTTTGCTTTCTTTATTCTAATTTTGTCTACCAAAATTAAGGTTGAATTATGACACAAAGGAAGCACGCCTGCCGAAACAAACTTGCCTACTAATGAACTAAACCGGTGTTTTACTCTGCCTCTTCATAGTACTGAGATCAGGGTTTCTAGGTCAAATTGGGATTTCCACGGTTGATTTTTGCTTTTGGACTGTGGCCAGGCTGCTGGCCGTAAGTCATGTTGCCAACACTGTCTATACCACAGGTAAACGCTAGGAGGTGTTGTTGAACAATTTTAATGCTTTAAAAGAGACCTATTATGCTTTTTCAGATTTGTACTGTCCTTCAGTGTTTTATATCGGATCTTGTGCATGTAAAAGGTTTTGAAAGTTAAATAGCCTAAAGTCTGCGCCAACAGGAGCTCCTTTCCCACGGAAAACACTGCTCCTGCAGTGCCTGAAACGCCTCATCAGTAGTCCTGCCTTTAGTTCTGTGACTTCTTGACATCACACTACATCTCCATGTCACACATTTGCATAATTCATGCCTATATTTACAGCACAAGTGAAGCTAACTGGAAAAAAGTACAGTATTTGCCTCTGAATTGTAGTGGAGTAGAAGAAGCAGAAAAACAGTACAAAAAGTACAGAACAACTACCTCAAACTTTCCACCACTGTTAGCTACTCCATCTGTACATGTGTGCTTTTACATTTGTGTATTTTAGTAGTCGACCCCACTCCCTCAACATTTAGTCTGGTGGTTTTTGATTGTTATCTCATCTATCCGGTCGTTAACTCCACTGTCTCATCTGGTCTCTTCACGCAGGAGATATCTGCAGAGGAGAGGAAGAAGCTGCAGAAGAGAAAACATCTGGCTGACAAGCTGAAAGAGGAAGTGATTAAGAAGTAACTTCCCCGCCCAACTGCAATATTCTCATTTATATCTTATATCTGTTTACTCCAATAATCACATACAAGGCTTCCTTTACACTGCCGCTGTCAAACAGATACTCACTTTATGTAACACAGATCAGCGTTTTCCAAAGAAACAGAAACAAGTATGAGGTCTTCCTTCCTCACAGTCCCTTTAATTGTTGTCTGCTGCACAGGAAAAAGGTATATCTTTCTTGATATTTTGGATGTACAAGCATGTGGAAGCCTCCGATCACAAGAGAGCACTCGAGTATTCTGTGAGACAGTCGCATCTGTGTGACTGAGCAGGTTAAGAAAATGTCAGCTGACAAGCACACAGACCAGTCAGCCCAATCTTACGGAGACTTCCTGATGGCTTTTGCCACAGTGTGGAGTATCCAGATTCTAAGTGGAATGACAAATGTGTTCACAGCATGTTCACTACCTGCAAAAATCCTACAATGCAGTGCTTCACTATTAATAGATGTGCAAATGTTAAATATGCAACACTACACTGGTCAGTAATAGTGCAAAGTCATGATTAATAACTATTTTTTCTGCTCAATATGTTATATGTAGGGGACAGTGACTGATGGGGTGATTTTGGACACATCCCCGAGCTTCTTTCTCTGTAGACAACAGAAAAAACAGACTCAACTGGCCTGGAGTTAAGGGTTAATGGTGGAGAAAGACTTGATTGTGAGAGTCCTGTGTTGAGGTGAAGGCACCATTAGCTAGCACAAGCGTACTGTCTTGTTTTCCACTGTCGAGAGAGTTCCCAGAGGGAAGAGTCATACAGCCGATAACACTGTAGCAGCTCATCCTATTTAGCACTGTGGAAGTTGTCAAGAAGAACACGCCGTCATGTGTTTTTAAAGGGGCCAAGAGTACAGTGTGTCGCTTTCTACGAGGAATTCAGTATTTCATGTATGCTGTTTAATAAATCACATTTTATAGAAACAACCTGGACTCCAGACTTTTTGTGTAGAGCTATAGTCAGTTGGTAGGTAACTGCTGTCTTGTGTTTGAATCCAAATAAAAGGGCTGTAATGTTTTGCAGAGGCAAAGGGGTTCATTACTATATGTTCTCAGTATTGTAATGCAAGGATTTATGATTCTTTCTGTGCCAAAGTAAATCCCCTTCTTGAGGGCCTAAACATGCTCAAAAATGATGAAAATTGGTACACTTGTGACTTGTGGTAATGGGTGTGACAAAATGGCTCAACAATTTGGTCAGAAAAGACTTAAAACCTTGATGATGGTATATGATGAGTTATTGTCATCGCCATTAAAGAGGAAGTTGCTGTTTCAGTGTTAAGTCCAATCATCTGCAATTTTCACGTTTGATAACAGTGTGGGCCCCCAAGACTTCTACATGCCATTTGAGTAAGTGGTACTGCGCCATCTTCTGGCAGCAGTGAGAAAGCCTTCTGTGACAATCATTAGCATGAACTTTCCAAGGTGTCATCTACCCTTTGTGTACTCATGTCCTTTACTTTCATGTACGAGTGTTCTCGAGCACCACAAAGTGGAAACAAAAAGTGACAATGAGCTGCGTCGTGCTGTGTGATACGTAACATAAAATACAGAGTTGTGGACGCCAGGTCAGTGTTCAGTGACGAGGCCCCAACAGGCACTGGTGTGTGGAACACTATCCTGAGTGACAATTGGAAAAAAAAAAAAAAGTTTGTATCCTAACATTTTTCTGTTACAATTCGAATAAAATATTATTTTTATAAATATCAAGGGTCATGTTTGAGAGATTTGATTAAATACAACTATCAACTCAAAGGAATAGTTCAGAATTAGAAATTTTGAAGCTCCAATTGCCAAATCGGTAAATTAAAACAAAGCTCGATTCACAAGTTAAACGTCAGGGTCACATTTAATTTCAAAACTTATCAAATAAATTCATACAAATGTTAAGAATGGATAGTGGTAGTAAATGCACTTGGTACAAATTCATCAAGGGAGAGCAGAAACAGTCATATTTGTTGGGTGTCGCTTCAGACAGGAGGAAAGACAATTCGGCGCTCATGTACTGCTGAACTCCTGAAGAGCACATTGGCAATAATCATCTTACTTGTGCTCCTACCCTGCTGCTTGTTGAAGATAAAAGTCTGATCTGGCGTGTTTTTCCAAGTCATTTTTGATTCCCTTCATCTGTCTCTCAGTGTGCTTGTGGTGTAACCAGGAGAGAAGATATAACACGAGAAATGTTTCAACCCGACACTGAAATGTCTCATAGCCTTGACACTGTCAAACCTGTGTGTTGTGTGTCTCAAACACTCCACATTTTGATTCAAAGCCTGTCCTGCATCGACTCTGGGATTATATCATCTTTTATCGCAACTGATAAAAAACAGCTCATCCAATCACGGAGAAAAAAAACTTCCCTAAAACTTATTTTTGATCTGGAACAAAGCTGAATATTTCCGACCTGGATCAAACTTTTGTTGACAATTCTGGACCTTCAAACTCAGATAAAAGCTCCTCAACACACTGGAATTATTCTACGTTCAGGAATAGAGTGTTACAGTGCAAAGACGAGATTAAGCCTTTTTCGTTCTGATGCAAATTGAACTCTGAACCTGAGATCTGTGTGAGAGAATGGTGCCGAGAGCTGAACCTCCTGAAACAAGAGTGTGCAATAAATCTACTCCAAGCACACCAGCAGCTCAGCTTTTTACCCAGTCAAAACAAAAACCGGGCTACTGTCTGTGTGCATCATAATGAGGCCACTAAATCCTTGAATCCACTAAAATACAAAACTCCAGACATCCTCAAAATGTTGGCTGCAAAAAGGACTTTACTGCAGTTTTAATACGTTATTTTTAAAACCAGCATTTGCAACTTCTCTGCATTTTACATTGAATCAAATGAACTGGACTGAAAGGGTGAACAGTGACCCCACCTTTTGTGCAACAACAACAAAAATACACAGGTAGGTAGGTATCTGTCTCCCCTTTGAAAATCAGATCAGGGGCAAATGATTAAAAAGAAAAAAAATAACATCTGTACAGTACTTTTTAACAAATTCATGAAATACAGGATTTCTGGCTAACGCAGTCCTGTGTGTGAGACGTCGTGTGTGTTTTTGTGTGTGCCTTGGCCAAACTGACGCCATGGCTTTTGAAGGTTTGAGTCCGGCTCCTCTGGATCTCATTACTGCTGAGTGTTCATCCTGGTACATTTTGTCATCTGTCCCCTCCCTTGTCTCTCAACATTTTGTGTAATTCTTCTATGTTGCCTAGATCTCTCTATACCCGACAAAAGTGAACAGTTCTGTGGCAGGGCGGCACACACTACTTCAGCCAGTCAAGCTTTTTCTATAACTATGACGGCTAGTCCTGCTAGCCTGACTGGCCTGCTGAACAGTTCGTACACTGGCTGGATGTGTTCCGGCTTCCTCTTGTCTCTGGAGCTCATTGGTTCGGGTTCGACGTGGATGGAAGGGAGAGTTCAAATGAGGACATGTGAGGGTTCCTGCGGGGTTGCTTTAGTACCGCAGCTTCCTTGCTGCTGTTGCTATAGCAACAGAGCAGAGTTGGGAACCGCCTTGGCACCGTTATATCCACTGCAGACTCTCCGGTCGGTACGTAGGATGGTGAATGAGGAGGAGAAAGTTGTTCAGGAGGAGAGCAGGAGAGTGTTATGAGAGACAGGAGTGATGAGTTGGCAAAGGGTCAGTGAGAAAAAAGAGTTTTTGTGATCTCCTAGAGGAGGCAGTTGGTAAAAAGGAAGAGGTAAAATCAGCGGGCTGAAGGAACGGACTGATCTGTCTTTCTTTGCAAAAGAGAAGCTCTCCATCTCCTTCCACTGAGGGAGAAAAGAGGAGCAGAGATCAGGAGGGACTGAGTGAGGTGGGAGCTCGTCTTTGCCCGTCTCCTCAGTGAGACTGACAGGTGGCACGGGCAGGCCAAGGACCAATGAGACGACCAGAGGAGGGAGGATGGGAGGGACTCAGTGTCCGTCCGCCACGATCAAACAGAGGACAATCAGCCTTAAGAGCTCAGGCGGGGCCGCTTCCTCGGAGACTGCTCTTCTTCATCTTCCTCCTCTTCGTCCTCATCGTCAGGGTAGTCCACCAAACCAACCAGAGCAGTCTAAGGGAAAGGAAGAAAAACATTAAAAAAGACAAGCAATTAGAGTTGCAAGGATTAATCAATTAGTTGTCAACTATTAAATCAGCCACCCACTATTTTGATAATTGATTGAAGAAAAAAGGGAAACTCTGATTTAAGCTTCTTAAATGTCAAGATTGTCTAGTTTCTTTACTCCTCTTTGGCAGTTAACTAAATCTTTGGGTTGTGGACAGAATAAGAAATTTGTAAAAACATAATTTTGGGCTTTGGGAAACACGGTTTGACATTTTTTCCACCATTTTCTGACATTTTATAGACCAAACAGCTAATCAATTGTCAAGAAAATAAGCAACAGTTTGTTCAACAATGAAAATTATAGTTAGTTGCAGCCCTACATGCCAGGCAAAAAACAGATTCCTGCAGGTGCTGTCTGTCCATCAGGATCAGTTTTCATTTATACTTGAGGAAGAAATACACTTGCTTTTGAAACTTTTGTTTCTGATATATGATAAAAACTTGTGCTTCAGTCTTCAACGTTCTCAAACACAGAACAGTTTTTGAAACTTCTACAGTTCAACTATGGCAGTGATGTTAGCTAAAAAGTAGCTGCTGACAGGTGCGTTTGTAAATAACTGGATCTCAAGACGCATTACCTTCACGACTGGTGTGGCAGGAAGAGCAACAGTTTTGACAGAAGAAGTTGAACTGTTGTTCGGAGTGACGGTAGGTGAGGCAGGTGGGATTGCAGCAGCTTTCCCGTTGTTGTTGGCACCATTAGCTCCGTTGGCAGCTCCTGCAGTTACAGAGACTGTAAGTATCAGACACTGTTGCAATAAAAAGGAAAACATATCAACTCAGTAATACCAGAGCAGCTTACCTTTTTTGGCTTCCATGTACTTGCCGTAGCTGTCGGAGAAGTCGTCCTCCATTCGGCTCTTCTCCACAGCCTCTCCATCATCGTCATCGTCGTCATCATTGAACCACAGCTCCTCATCCTCGTCCAACGACCGAGCATCTCTGCGATATCTATAGGGGGGTAAAATACTTTATGAAGTACAGTCATCACCAGAAAAAGGAGATAAATGTAGCATTGGGAACCAGGGATATAGGAATATCACCTTTGTGTCCAATCGCTGTACTGACCTGTTGAGTCTCTGACTCTGCCTGTCTTTTTCCTGCTCGTACCGCCCTTTCAGGCCCTTGAAAGTCTGGACGTATTCAATGGATTCAAGTGCTTTGTAGAAGTTATCCACAATGTGAGCTATGAGAGACTTGATGTCCTCCTGGAAAGAGAACACAGCAATAAGAAAAAAATCCACAAACAATCCCCTCTCAGTGTCAAACTCTACACTGACGAATACTTTTCATTGAGGTACGTTCTATGCGTCTACTCACCACTTTAATGAACTCAAAGAGCTCAATGATGGCTGAGTTGAGGAGGTTGTATCGGGTGCCGTTGTCCAGCAGGGCGTTAATGACAGGCTCAAACAAGTTCCCTTTGATGATGTAGCGGTTGTAGTACTCATCCTTCAGACCAATGATCCTGCGCATGAAACGCAGGGCACCTTGGACAAAAACAGACATCTCAGTTAAATTAAGTATGATTACAGAAAAACCCATGACGTATACTTGATAAAAGTCAATTCAGAAAGTAGGATAACTGTGACAGAGCATTTAGAGAGGCAAAGACAAAGCAGCAGAGGTATTGAATGTGTGTGTGAATCACTGTGACTTACAAAGAGCCAGGAAGGTGTGTTTTGAGTTCATGAGCACCAGCACTCTCCTGAGCAGGTCTTTGTTCATGATGTAGGTCTTGATGTGGTAGGTGTGGTGCTCCACACAGAAGGTCAGAAGCTCCAGGATCAGTGCCAGCAGCTGAGCCGTCTGGAAGTTGTCTACACAAAACAAACAGAGCTTATTCACCCTGACGATACGAATGAATGCAATGAAGCTGCAGACTACTTCTTACAGTCCTGCAATTTCTCCAAACACAAACTGGATATTTTTGAGTTATTCAATTTAAACTGAACTATAATGTCACTCCAAGAATAATCATTTCCAGCAAACACAACCCTCACCTGGACAGACCGGGTTGATCTTAGTTGATCCCTCCTGCAGATCTGAAAGGCCATGACACAGAGTAATCAGTCAAATTCTCTATTTGTCTGAAGTCTGAAACACACAAGTTTGGATCAGATTATGTGACAACTCTGTCCTCAGCTTACCTTTTGAGTTTTTGTCATGTGCTGTGTTGGCCAGCAGAGGAGCAGTCAGGACATGCATGCAGTACTTGTAGAAGAAGCTCAGAAATTCTGTCTTCTCAGTTTTCTAAAAGGAAACAAAGGAAAAGAAGTTTTGAAATGTGCTGTTGATGTTTCAAATTTGGGTGAATTTGCAATTTCCTCGCCGCAGTGTGTCTGGGAGGCATCACATGGGAAAACAGATATGCTACACAGGTTTAACACCAAGTCAGCTATCCTTGTGTGTTTACAAGTATGATGATCCTGGCCATCAATACACAATTTTCTAGCCCACCACTATGTGAATTCTTGTGTGTGTTGGTTCTGCTTACATTGGTGGAAGCCAGCATGTTCTCGGGGTCGATGAGCGTCCTGAGCAGACCCATCAGCTGGACGGCCCCTCCTAACTCTGGGTCAGAGTCACAAATCATCTGCTTGATCACAACATTTATCAGCAGAACATCCTGTAAGCAAAAGAAAACACAAACAGAAAAGATTAAGTCATAACGATGTAGTTTTGGTCAACTTATAAGAGAAATTAAACAAAAGAACTGCATGACAGTCAAGCAACCCTTCCCCTACGGAGGACATTTGTTGGCAAGAAAGATTGTGGATTCATTCAACTATACAACTTCTTTTGTGTATAGGAATAGAAGTTATAAAAGTAGATAACAATCACCAACGATTCAAAAGCCCATTTGATATTTGGAGTTCACCTCAACTACTTAGTGCTTTGGAGCCTTTAAGGCTTCAGGTTTTAATTCGGAAAGCGTTGTGCCATGTGCAGTTATTTGTGCACATGAATTGTGTAAAAATGTATGCAGCACAGACCTATAAAGAATGTATTTGGGAAGTACTGAGAAGGTATGTTTGTAGATCAGACAGTCCACCAAATTTAGTATCAACCTACTTGACAACAGTACGTAATTGAAATATTCTGTTCAATGATTAGTTTTGTTGCAACCTTACTGTGATACATAAAACTTTTTCAAATATGTATTATTTCATAAAGGCAATCCTGAACTGAACCAAACAACCGCCTGACATCTAAAAAGTGGAAGCATGCTTGTTAACAGTGATTTTTAAATGCTTACATCGTCTGTCTGCTGTGGCTCCTGCATGACAAACTCCCTGACCATGGAGGGGCTGAATTCCACCAGGTAAGAGAAGATGTCTGTAGCTGCTGCCCTCACCTGCAGGTCATCCATTCCCTAAACAGGAGAAAAATAGGAGGTGAGAGGTCACACACACACAAAATCTTTTCTGAGTTGATCATTTATAGGCTTAACATGTTAAAACTGTTTTATTGACACCTACTGAGAACATTCACATTCATTCAATGCCTTACCATGACTATTTCAAGAGCAGGTAAAATGCCTAGATTTGCCAGAGTTTTGAAGAAAGCGTCCCTGTTTTGCGGCTGCAACGTTTGTGAGAATGCACAAAATTCCTTGACAAAGTTCACCTGAGGATTAGAGGAAAAAAGTAATGGTTAATCAGCAGTTGTCTCATTAAAGGAAAAAGTTAAGAGCATTTACATTATCCCAATGCGCTGTTTCATTTGTACAGTGTGGAGCTTCTTCTGAAGTGAATAAATGACAAATGGAAGGACCCATGGAATGAATGATTTGCTATTTCACTCTCAGTGAGAACCTTCAATGTTGAATGAATAACGCTGACAAAGCTGTAGTATCACAAGCAACGAGACCATGTCGTAACTCGCATTTAAATCATTATGGAAAACCATATAAAAAGAACAGTAATAGTGAACACTGTATTCTCACAACAATGAAAGCCAACATGGTGATACTGTTTGCATCTGCATTTTAACACAAAAAACATAATCTGGCCTGGAGATTTGTCATTTTTGACTTACGAGCTCTCTCCTTTTACTGTCCTCTGTGGCTTCATCTGTGAGCTGTGCAAAGACCTCCGTTAGAAATTTCTCATCCTCCTGTGACGCAAGAAAAACAGGGTTAAGAAATCAAGACTCTCAAGAAACAGAAAGTGGCAACAATACATAGAGAAACAGTGGAGGATTACAAAACGTAATCCTGGTCAGTTGTACTCAAGTTTTGCAGCACCAAGAATTAACAATCAAAAAAGTGAACTATTCTAACAACACAGAGACCCCTGATTCATTAGAGACAGCCACTCCACTTCTCTTTGGCCATGAAGCACAATCATTGGATGCTAAACACTCAAACATGAAATGGATGAATAACCTCAGCATCATGAAAATGATTATATGGTACATTTTTTTTCCAAATAACACATGCCTAACAGAAGCTCCATTTTGACATCCATGTAGAAACAATAAAATGGACATTAAATCATTGGCTGAATGACCTTTCAGAAATGTTTTTTTATTATTTTACATTTTTAAAATGGGTCAATCGTCACATTACAAAAGAGACATATTTCACTAAAGGACAAAAGTACCATAAATTAAGAAGTCTCCTGGGAGACAATAAGCATTGCTTGATCACAACATGTACAGGTAGATGAGCACAATCCTTACCCATTTCATCTATTTAAGATTTCAATTAATGCAAATAAGATAGAAGAGAAGAAATGTTTAGTTTATTTTCTTGTCTGGAACCACAGGAAGGGCTGTACGTGCATTTGTCAAACAAAATTCAGTCAGTCAGTGGCAACACAGTGAAAAATGAACCACTAGCCAAACTACACTTTAGATTCAGGAAAATACTGTACATGCAGAAGTGGTCAACTGGTATGGAATTTGGCACAGAAAAAAACATTATACAAAGAAAACTGTACCTCAACGAATAATACAAATTACCTGGTTTAGATCCTTACCTGCAGCATACTGACAATCTCCACCTTGTTGAAGAAGATGAAGGAGGTGAGTGTGGACAGGAAGTTCTCCTCAAAGACAGACGGTGTGGGCAGGATGATGTCCTGGATGTACTGCACCCGGTAGGTCTGGTGGATCTTCTGCCGCAGCTCAGAGTCTGTGATAGGGATCACCTCCTTAAACTTTGCTGTCTTGGTCAAGAATTCCCGGTGCCGTTTAGGCTGAACCAGCGCTGGGTCATACTCAAGGCAGCCCACCACATCCATGATACAGTCGTCAGAGAACATCACCTCAAAGAGGGCCGCTTTATTGAGGAACAAGACACCTCGGACAATCTCATAGAGGTGATGTAGGCCTTCCCTGTTGTCCAGGTCCTCACATACTCTGAAGAGACCCAGGAGTTTCTTGATGTAGCCCTCGCTCACCAGGGCCAGAGCAAGTTTTTCCCTCCGGATGGGCGAAGACAGGACAGAGGTGACCAGATCAGCTATCTCCTCCAGTCGGCTTAGTTCACATGGAGGGAGCTCCACCAGGTGGCTTGTCTCTGGAATCTCCTCAAAGCGCTCCTCCTCCGACTCATCAATGGGGTCCTGGGTGATGTCCAGGGCAGGGTCCTTGCCTTGAACCTGGGCAATAAATTGTAGGTAAATATGAAGGAAAGAACTGTAAGTATTGATTACCTTGTGGCAGTGTCAAAGACTTTTACACCAATAGACCTGCACCGCTGCTGTTTGTGTACCCTCGAGTGAACAAACATTTTTAAACAATGCACAAAACTTTGGTAAAACAGGAATGATGTTACCTGGCAAATCTTCTCCCAGATCTCATCGCAGCCAGCCTTTTCCTGGAAACTTAGGGCAAGGTCATAATTATCTGCTTCCGACCAGACAATCAGTGTGTCCTGCAAGAAGGAGAAAGAAACATCAAACTGTACTTATCATATTCACACACAGTTGTTCAGACAGAAAGGTCAAACTCAAAAAAACACATATTAACTAAACACATACAGGCACTTTCATGCAAGTCCTTTAAAAAATGAATTAGATCACTTTGTCAACAGCATGCATAGGAAACACTTGGCTCCGATCTGTTTTTCCAAACTCAAAAACTGTGCCACATTTCTGTCACACATATCGATCACGGTTCTCACTATTAAAAATATGAACAACAAGTTTGATGATGTGATATGTCTATTAGCTACTTGTTCCAAGGTTTACAATCGGACCTGATGGTAAATTCCCATTGTGTGCACTGCATCATGGTAGCAGTAATTGTCCTGCAACAAGTCTCATACTGTAAAGAGTCAAATATAACACTCTGGCTCATAATTTTGGAATTTGAGTTGAGTGAGAGATTTGAGTCGATCCAATCTATTCTTACCTGCTGTTTCTGATATGCGGTATTCGGGCTTATCTTCGACTCCAACAGTAGTGATCCTAAAACACAAAGACTTGGGTAAGTTTCCACTTTAGAGCCACTGGGAAGTATCAGAACAAAAGATTAACCAATGATAACATATTCTTCAAAGTTAAGATCACTTAATTGGCCTAGTTTTGAGTATTCAACGTTAAAAGGACAATGTGAAACGTGTATAAAACAATGTTATATAAAATAGAAAACTTGAAACTAACATCAGCAGGGCTAATTAGCCACCGATAGCCCATTTCCATTGTTAATAACTTTTACATGATGTTTGCATGAACACGTAATGGTTTATGATCCTGAGTAATAACAAGTTTGTACGTTTAAGACTAGACTTTGAAGGCCCCCCATGCTACGGAGATCACGTCGCCTGCTAAAGCAACGGGCTTTGCTAGCACGAAGCTATTCCATAAATGATTGTCTTTTATCTAATAACAGTGTTAATACTGGTTGTTCGAGCAGTCTCAAACGACTGGCTCCAAATGCGACATGATAATCAAAAATAAAAAAGCCAAGTAAGTCCACAAAGTGTAGATAATAGCTAACTGTATCATTATGTCCGAACAACCAGGAATTAGCATGCTAACGCTAGCCAACGTAACGTCAATGCGGCTATGTTAAATGGGAACTTACCGTCTGATTCGGCCCGAACTAATAATGATACCACCCCACCTAGCCGTTCAACAAAGGTAGACGAAACGTGTCCGGTACCCCGATCGTCCCACTGCCGATCCTCGTTTAGCGTGTACACTTTCACTCGCCGCCGAGTGTCCGACATGGTTAACCGAGTCGGAGCTAGCAGGCTAGCTAGCTGCTAACAAGCTATCACCTCACCCCGTCTGGTGTTTTCCTACCCTCGACCTGTTAACTTTGTTTCCACCCGCATGTTACAAAACATGCACGTCTAAGTGAAGTTCACTATATCAGTCACAATATATCAGTAGCTACTTCATAAACACATTACGCTAACGATGTGAAACAACTCAACAGGAGGCCTAATGTTAAACAGGAAAATTCACAGAGAACACAACAACTCTAACGGCCTTCTTGCTAACGTCCACAGACCGCCATCTTGTAATCCGATCTTGTGTTCTTTTTCTTCTTCGACGTCAATCAAGCGCTGACTGCCGCGGGGTCTCCTCCTCCGAGCGACACCGTCCAATGGGAACCGCAGCAGCGCCAGATCACCGCGCCACCTATCGGCAGCGAGGGGAACAGCAGCAACAGTCACCTGCAGGTGACTCGTACATAACAATAAGCCTTTTCTTTTAGCTGCTTTTTACAACAATAGATATAGCAATACTCAACATTAGATATTTTAGTGTCTCACCTGTTTATTTTATGACATATCTGGATTTTTTATTTTGTGTTTTGTGAATATTTCTCAAAATGCCCCCAAAAATAGGGCAACACATTTCATTTGACTTTTATTGCATATCCATGCACATGCATATATGCACCCATATCCCAATATCCCTGAGTAATTCTGAGTAGTGTACTACCTACTTAATTGAAACAAAGACAGTCTTGCACCATTGTTAAAACTAATATTCAAATTAAAATGGTTTAAATCTAAAGAATAAATAAATAAATAACAGTTCTCCGTATTATTTTTACTGTATTTCTGAATTTATTAAGCTCTAGGACCAAACATGAAGCTTTTTCCAGCACCTGCCCATTGGACCAGTGAGACAAACAGACACACACATAATTTTAATACCACTTCAGTTTATGAGTACAGATATTGAGCATCCTTAATGTCCTCCAGCCTAGAAAAAAAAAAACATGTTGCAGTAAGTACTTCAATAACATGTCAGATGGAAGAGTATCTGCATTCAGAGAGTAATTCATAGTATTAAAATCTATTTCAGTTTTCACCCTCTTAATTTGGTGCATATTTCTGTGATGGGGTTAGTGTTAAATCATAAATGTAAGTGAGCTACGAATTCTGCTAGAGGCAAAATAATTGCATTCTTATTTAAGTAAACAATTCTTCAGTCTATCAGACAAACCACCAGTGGGGCAGCAGGTCCAGTCAGTGTGACACAGCAGTTCCTATCATGGGTATTTCCCAATTTTCTGTGCCTCAGGGGTGGAAGTCTCATTGATGTAAGAATCTGTCCCTCACCATGTGCGTATTTAGGAGCCCACTGGCTGAACCCTACACATGACTCCACTTCTTGCATAGACTCAGGTTGTTTAGGGTTGAGCAGCGGGTAATGATGTTATTTTATCGTGCGTTGACAGAGTAAATTACATCAGGGAATAATATGGTATGGTAGCATATCAACTAAGTTAAAATCACAAATAAACTCACAGGTCCAAACAGCAATGAAAGTAATGGTCTGTTCTTTATGCCTGTAACGGCACTATATTGTATCTTTTATGCTGTAACCTTTATGTCCGGGACAAATTTCTGGAGGGACGAATAAAGTTATCTTGAATTTTGTATCTTGGATGTCAAGCAGGTGTCTTCATGGGACTTACAATTAGTGATGAGGTCTGAGCTGCTGTGAATTACAGTGGTAAAATGACTAGGCCTGCTCCAGGGTGGGTGGAAGATGATTTCAAACTTAACATAGTGTCACTATCAATGCCTGGTCAATGGTTGCTAAATGTAACCTGTTTTTCTTATAGCCTAAGAGGTAATTCTACTTTTACTACGACTGGTTTCATGGTTTTTCCATTTTGACTGGTTGTATTGGATCTTTTTCACGATGAGTACAATTTGTGGCACTTCATTTGTTGTTGGCTTCAGCAAGATTCTCATCTGTTTTTTTATGTGTGCGTGTTTTCTGCTCAAAATGTTTGTGAATTTTAACACTACAAAGCCAACATTGTTTTATTTATAAATTTTATGTGCACAACATAAAAGGGAAATATAACAAAAGCTCTTCCATTTTTCCTTCTTTGTCCATATCTTGATCTTGGCAGACGACACAGTGCCACAGTGAACACCAAACATGTGGTAAATTCCATACACACAAGAGGCAGTGTTATCACACACATGAATTAAAAAAACATCGTTAGATCGCACTGTGTCTGTTGGGTAAAAGCTGCTAGATCACTGTGATAGATGAAACTGAAAGAGAATATCACCCCCCTTATGCTTGATGCTGTCAATGCTAGCTGAGTTGGCAAATCTGAAAACAAGACACCATACAAGGGGATACTTAAAAATACAACAGATTTATAATATTTGAAAATGTGTGTCCACTGCTCGTTCTTATCCAAGTGCTCATTCAGTTTGTGCACATTCATTGAAGCACAATAACAGCAGGACGCTGTTATGTGATGAGCTGCAGTCCACTCCAGTGCGGTTTAACCAAGTCCATACCCACCACAGCAGCAGGGTAAACCTCTTTATGTACAGCACTGGATCTGATGCTCTTGGTTTAAACCAAAGTTTAAATCCACTTTGGTTGCAAAGCCAGAAGTTAGCCTGATGTGTCACAAACCAGTGCTGTCCGTGTGGCTGTTGCTTGAACCCATGGAGATGCTCTGTTTCTCACTCATTGTCTTGACGAGAGTTGCTGCAGGGGACTGGAGCACCTTCCGTGAAAGTCTCATTCTTCCGTCTGTTGGGTCCCGTCCAAAGTACTTGACCTGTTGGCAGAGAAGGTGAGCCCAGAATGTAAACACAGGAGGTGACTTTTGAAAACACAGTTTGTAGTTATTGACACATACCTGTATCTGCTGTCCCACCTCTAAACCCAAAGCACTTGGATGTTTGATCTAAAAGAAGAAAATACAGAGAAATTACCCTCCAAAATCCAAAGAGAAACATGGAAATGAAGGCAAACAGTATGCAGAGGGAAATGTTCTGACCCGTTTGTGGTCCAGTTGTGAGTTGTGCAGCAGGACAGCACTCATGTTGGGATAAAGTTTTACCATCACACCAATGTCCCTGAAGCAGAGCAGGAAAAGACTTCAGAAGCTGTTTGAGGTTTGATTATTCATAATTTGATTTTGGTATTCATGGAGAACATGAATAAAATTCTGCTAGACAGCATATTAAAATTGATTGCTAATGACTGGTAACAAATACTGTTTTACATGCAATGTAATAGTTTACCTTATCTCTGTGATGGTAGCAGTGTAGATGGCGCCAAACTCCAGCTGCTGTTCTTGCTGCAACAGAGGACAGAAATATACATGTATGTTAATGCACATAGTGTATATATACACATGCAAACATCTGTGTGCATTTACAAGTGTTGGAGACTCACATCATCCTTGCAGACGTCAGTGATGAATTCTTGGGCTTCACTCATGGCTCCCGGCGTTGGAGCGAACACAGAGAAAGTCTCCTCGTCCACCTGACTAATTGTCACACCTTAAGAGGAAAAAACAAATCTCCAGTTACAACATTCTGTTAAAAGTGTCTGTGTTGTGCAGCAACACAGACACTTTTAACTGATAAAACGACAAAACTGTACTTCAATCACAAAGACATCATGTTTTTGGTTGGTTTTCTTATTCAATTAAATATTAATTTCCGACTACACGTTACCTGTTTCAGCTTGTAGTCTGCGAAGGTTGTAACCTCCTGGACCAACAAAGCGTGCTCGCTTGGAAACAGGCACCCGGACATTTTCTGAGGAAAGAATGAACGCATGCACATCAATGATCCTCTTCCTTCAAAATGTGTGAACACAAATTTATGTTCAAACACAAATCTTACCAACAACAGGTCCATTCTCCTTCCTAGTCCCTCTGGGGCTTGCTATACATTTCTTCATGATGCCCAAGATTTCCCTTTTTGCCACTAGAGCATAATAATATTGAAACAAAAGGTCATTAAAACCCACCCCCAAAAATGTGTACACACTTTATTTTTTGTGAAAAAAACTTTATTCTTTTGAGCTTACCAGTGGCCTGTTGGATGGCCTCCATGACCACCTTCAGAGGCAAACCTGGGATCTTTACGTCAGCCTGGAGGTTAAATAAAGGTGTTTAAAATAGGAACCAAAAAACAAAATACAATCACAAAATAGGCCAGGAGAAATATTTCTCTGAAAAACAGATACCTTTTCAAGTAAATTTATCTAATTTTCCACCCCTTTCAGCTACAGAATGAGCCAACTTCCTAATACCTGTAACGCAGTGATGCCCTTGTTTGTTCCTGCTAATTTGAAGTCCATGTCTCCAAGGTAATCCTCTATTCCCTGTTTAGAAAATAACAATTAGCTCATATTCAACATCTCCAATATAACAAAGTTGGTCACACACTGGCTACAGTTGTACACCATACCAGAATATCAGTTAGTAATCTGTAATCTTGGATCTCAGCAGGTTTCCCTGGAACAGCCTTGGAGATGAGGCCCACTGCTACACCTGCAACAGGAGAAGAGATGGGCACACCTGGAAGACACAAATTTGGACATATTAGCTACATATTATCACACAACTTCACCTTATTATGTAAATTGAAACACTAAAGCAAACCTTGATATGTCCTATATATCAATATTTAAATAGTGTCGATTTGCTTTAAGTAGCATCATAAGAAAAAGAAACAAAATTTTTGCAGCTACAGCTAACAGATTCAGTTGCTCAGTAATAGTTATTTTGTTGAGAATGCTTAAGTTATCAACATGCACTAGTAATTAAGATTTTACAGGGAATCCAACACGGTGGCATTAAGAAAAGTCATATAGAAATAGCCAATCTTCTTGAAGGTGTCGTTTTCTTAAAGACGATATTTAGTGGCATCGGTATTAAGTTGAAACTCTTTCATAATCAGTTAAGAACTCCTTATAGTACATTCAAGTAAACATAAGAAAAAAAAAATTGACAACAGACATTATGGTAGTGGTACCTGCATCCATCAGTGCGAGGCTGCCTCCACACGCTGAAGCCATTGAGGAGGATCCTGAAAGAACATAAAGAGGTGGATATAGGGAGAGGAAGGGAAATACAGCAATAAGCTGTCAGACATTGTAACCCCATGTTCCTGTCTCAGACATCCTGCTAGACAATAAATAGATTTCCTGTGGCGACAGTATTGTTTTAAAAACTTAAAAACTGCGTCACCACACTCACCGTTTGACTCCAGCACCTCAGCAGTGACCCTGATAGTGAAAGGGAAGTCTTTAGGAATGACTGGTCTCAGAGCTTTCTCAGCCAGGGCCCCTTTAGATAAACACAAACATCAACAAACACATCCACATTTACAGTCTTTGTCCATAAGGTTCTTGATGGGAATGAAGACAATGACTACAAACCATGTCCAAGCTCTCTCCTGTTGATGCCTCCCATCTTCCCAATCTCATTGGTTGCATATGGAGGGAACTGTAATAAAGGCAATGTTGATTTCAAGTTAACCTCGAAAACTAAACTAAGGAATACAAAATCATACACCTGATATTCAATGTGACTTTAAAAAAGAAAACAGCATTTTACTCACTTCATAATGAAGCATGAAGTTTTTGTCTTTGATGCCACTGCAGAAAGAAAATGAATGAAAAACCTTTCAATGGTTTATTTTAATCTGTGTGGACAATTTAGGCTACCACATAGGACAACACATGCCATGTAAGTCATACCATTCAGATACAGACAGGAAAATATAGCTGTTACTATTAATTTGATTAATCGTTTTGTCTATAAAATCTAAAAAAAATTCTTCAAATTGGTTCTTTTTTCAAACCAACCTTAAAAACCCAAACACTCTTCATTTACTATCATGAATGACAAAGAAAAGCAGCAAATCATGATGTTTAATAAGCTGAAACCAGCATATGTTTGACATTTTTAACTTGAAAACCTCTGCCTGAACTGTCCTCATAATGTAAACAGCATGAATGTGCGGATTAATGTCTGTCACCTCAAAGCTGTGGTGATCGGGTCTGCTTTAATACTGGATTCCAGGGAATCAAATGTGACACTGGACAGCACCTACGGGGAAAGAAAGAGAACAAGGACTGAGATTTCTCTGTGAAGTCTAAATAAAAGGCTTTTTCCACAGTAAAATCTAATTTCTCGACTCCATAAACACTTTAGGAAGTCAAACACCCATATATAACCAACAAACATTAGTCTTCCATCTCTTTAAAAAAATGGGTACAATGATATTCTTCTTTCACAAAATTACTGTGGCCTTCCTGCTCTGTACCTACCTGTGTTTGTCCTCTCTGGAACAGAGCTGAGCCATGCAGCGGTTTAAAGAGGTCGACATCACAGGAAATGTTCCTTAAGGAAGTCAGCTCCCTTCCATCACATCTACAACAAAAAGTTTTGCATCATTTACAGAGGTCCATCATGTGTAATGATACATTATACATTCATTTCACCATGGACTCACCTCTTGTACTCATTAAGCACTAAATTGCGGAAGACATCTTTGCTCACTGTGTTGAAGGACTCAATGACCTCAAAGGGCTCAGCCTGTGGGAATTTTTCTACACGTGGAAGACATGAATTGACACTGTTCAGCTGACAAATAAGACACAGACTCGATTGAATTTAAACATAATGAAAAGAAAAAAATGATTGTGCACCAATATTTGAAACAGCCAACTTAAAATTGTTTCCATGCAACATGAAGATATTCTACCTTTTAGGTTCTCTTCAGTTTCTAGTCGAATTTTGTTGATGGCTTCATCTCTTGAAATCTAAGACGAGATAGTGATATGATTAATGTTGTAATAATCTGAAACTCCTGAAAAACATAAATATTTTCAGATCACAGAGAAGAAACACATCAGTGATTCTGGCTGCTTTAAAATACTTTGATCCACAGAAACAGAAAACTGAATACTTGCTAAAATGGGCTCAAAATGGCCACATGATGTTGTGAGAGAACCTTACCTTATCGTAAGTGTGATTAGTGAAAACAGCATAGATCCTCTCAGAAGCTAATCTGCAAAGAAGGAAAAGCAAGTCATTACTAAGAGATAAAACTATATGAATCCTATTTTTGTCACGCAATTATGAGAAATTATGCTCAGATACTGCTCCATCAAGGTTCCCAGTAGGTTAGCCATCACAAGAATATCGACTGGATTTGTCTCATTTACAAACAATTACATTTTTTTTTTTAATTGCTGGAAGGAAATCATATCTAAATACATTCCAAGTGAAACTATGGAAAACAGTATCATCACTGGTCTTACTGCTGAGCATGCTCCACCATGTCAGTTGGGGCTGAGAAGACCTTGATCGGAGTCCGCTTGGTGACCTTACGCTCTCGCACAAGCTGTTGGATGGCCAGTATGATCTGCTGGCTGTGTTTGACTCCCAGCTTCACAGCCTGGCAAAAGTCCTGCTGCAGCACGTTCTCAGCTGATGCCTCAATCATCACTGGCAGACAGTCACATTAAAGAAAGTGGTGTATGATGCGATTAAAGGCTAATTAATAACCTGACCTGACAATTGCAGATGTTAAGCACATTTGTGGCCGATGACATCTATACCTAAGTAAAGTATATCTGAGTCAAGTAAGAAGAAAATGCGATAGATAATAATTTTTTTTACATTTATATTTTCCACTTCTGTGATAATTTGACAACAGATTTTATTACATCTACACCTCTCTACCTCTACATCTTACAGACTGGACCTTTGAAGTTTTTTCAGTAAATAAACCTCTGAGCTTCTGTTGGGAGTGTTATATCGTTTGCCAACTTACCCACTTGACTGCCAAGGGCTCCGGCCACAATCAGGTTGAGACTGCTGGAAGACATCTCTGCCCTGGTGGGGTTGACCAGCAACTCTCCGTCTACAATGCCCATACGCACAGCTCCTGTAAAAACACAAACACACATGGAGTCCCAAGCTAGTTTTCAAAGAAATGTACAATAATTGAAATTGGACAGATGAGTGAAAACCAGGATTGAAGGTTAAAAATTCTAATTATGTGTCAACAGGCCTAAATCTGTTGTGTGTTCCTCACCTATGGGTCCATTCCAGGGGATGTCGGACAGGGCCAGAGCAGCAGAAGCTTTAATGGAAGAAAACGTCATTTTAGCCAAGGGTTTAAAAAAGAAAACTTTACCTTGTGAAAATAAGGATGTCTGAGATTTAACTCACCTGCATTTATAGCCAGCACATCGGGAGCATTGACACCATCAACTGCCAGCAGGTTACAAAGGACCTTCAGACATGCACAAGACATTGGAGACAAATACAAATTAATCTCATTTTAGTTAAAAAAACAAAAGATGGCAAAAGATAATGGTGAAAACAATTTCAAACTGAACTGACCTGAGTATCATAAAAGTAACCAGGAGGGAACAGTGGTCTAATTGACCTGTCTGAGCAACAGAAACATGAGGAACTGTCAGTGAAAGCACTAAAGTCAACATCAAGTTATAAATAAAATAAGACACATTCTTATCAAGTCACCTATCAGCCTGCTGGTGAGGATCTCGTTGTCAGTGGTGCCGAGCTCTCGCCTCAAATAGTTAGTGGGGATTCGACCTGCTGCAGCTGCTTTCTGTCTGTAGTCAACCTGTTTATTAAAGGGAGCATTTATTCACGAGACAACCCACAAATGCTTCTACCAAATACATTTACATTACTTCCCACACAGGGAAGGTTGAGAATTTTTCAGTAATGTTTGAGAACATACCACAAGAGGCATAAACTGAGACGGAGAAGGTTTGGTTTTGCTCACAGCAGTCACCATCACAGACGTCTCTCCCAGCTTCAAAAAGAGATGGAACAGGTTAATGAAAAATATCATTTAAATACACTACATCATAAGCAGTGGTTCCACACGTTTTTAGAGAAAAATATACACTACAGCTGCAAAGATTTATCAATTAAAGTTGTCAACTATTCAATTAATCACCAAGTATTCAACCTTCTTAAATGTGAATATCATATCTTCTATGATATTAAACAGAATATCTTTGGGTTGTGGACAATACAAGACATTTTAGGATATCATCTTGAGATTTAGAAAACACTGGTCAACATTTTTCATCATTTTCTGACATTTTATAGAAGGAACAACTAACCAATTAACCAAAAAATAATCTACTAATCTTAATATCACAGTAAGGCTGGATTACCTTTTTTAAAAGGTTTTCTAACAGCCCGAGGGCCAGATAGGCCCCAGATTCCCATATCATGGGTTAACTGATTTGTGTTACGTAATTTAATTAAAAATGTATGTTGCAAATGCATTTATTTGACAATATACATCACTAAAGCACAATGTCAACCTGTTTTTAGAGGTGCTAAATATTTACATGGTGCATATTCCTAAAAAAATCTGTTTTCAACCATACTACAAACTAATAAAGGGTAAGGCTCTTAAGTAGGTTCATCCAGCCATTTTTTACTAGTCTTGTGAATATGTAGCATACAATTTGAGGGGAAAAAAATGTTAAAACTCAAAGTCAGGGTAAAGTTATGTCGGATAACATTTTGTAGTTTGCAAAATGTAACTATTAACTAGTAATATTTTAATTTGGTTCAATATTTAAGGGTCAAATCAAGTCAAGCCAAGGAAATTTACTTTTAAAGGCCTAAATCATACGTCACAGGGCTTCACAATCCCTCTATCATAGGGGAGGAACCTCAGGAAGAGCAACAGAGGCCGGATCCTTTATCCAAAGATGGACAGACATGCAGCAGATGGTGTTTATACAGCATGGATGTAGAATAGCAACAGTAGAAGCAACATTTATGAAGAATGTGGATAAAAGAGGATGCTGAGCAAGTTCCAGGTGCTGCAGTGCACCCGTTTGGTGTAACTGTTGACACATTTCTGTACCTTTACCACAGCAGATCCATCAGCAAATCTAGCAAACTTCCCTGAAGAGATCTCAAGTTTCCTACAAAAACAACGAGAGCACAGCATACCAAAATGTATGAGATACTAAACCACTGACATGTTCACAGGTAATAAAGACAGCTATTTAATTCCGTCTTCAACACGTCCCAGTTCTCTGTTCTGGTTTTTGTTTAGGAGCTACACGCGTAAAAGCGAGGCTATCAAAGCAGCAGCTAGCTACACACAGCTACAACACCCGTCATAAGTTTAGCGTTATGTCTTGCTGGCTATCAGTTGAACACTTGAACTGAACGGAGGCTGCGAAAGTCAACTCACTTCTCCCCAAGGTCCACTCTCACTGTCTGCGGTGTGGAGTGGCTGTTGTAAACACTTTGGTGACATAAGCGCACATGAAGGCGGGCAAACGAGTGCCCCAGTCGGAGCAAGTACCTCATATCTACAGAAAACAACCGAAAACAGAAGACGAGTTAGCCGGGTACTGTCAGTGTCTTTACAGTTCAGATATGCGCGTGGAGGCTTCCATGTCAGTTCGTCACATGAACGGAATTACGTTGTCGAGACGCGTCCTCTGATTGGACAGACTGAGGCGTGTGTGTAACATCAAATGCGTCCGTGTCATTCAACGCACAACAATTCCGCTTAAGCTGCTGTATTTACTCTCTTCAACTCTTTCTGGACTTTATGACGGTATAAAGGATTTTTACCTCGAATTAAAAGCATTAAATAAATTTAGCAGTTGGAGGGGAAAGTATCGGGTTTTTGTTTGTAATTAGGGAAAAGGCACACGATTAGCTGCTAACAACATAATGAAAATATATCAGCATGGTTATAAGCTTAACACGGGTGGCAGAAATATAAGAACAATTTCCTTAAATCAACGTATACGTTATCTTATCTTTTCTAGCTGTGCTAAGCTTCTGTAAACGCCCCTTTTAAAGCCGTTTTTATGCGTTATGCAGTCTTTGGGATCAAAGTACTGTAAAGTAAAATAGTAAACGCCTGGTTCTGTTGTCAAAGTGACATGATAGTAATTTTCTTTTTAGGATACAAATAAATCAATATTTATTTTTTTGTTTCAACCCCATTACATTTAAACATTTAGACCTACCATCATACAACTAAGTAGGCCTAATGAGATAGGCCAAATTGTCATAGGGTCATTCTACATTTTCTCGAATAAACACTTTCAGTTTCTGTTACTTTAGGGCATATAATCAAATTCCCCTGTCTTTGTCTCATGTTTATGTCTGAAATGAAACTGTCACAAGAGGGAATGTAGCAGCATGCTTGTAAGCCTCCAATATGCAATGTTAAATCCTTACCGCTAGGTGGCAGCATCTCCCCACCAAGTTTTTCTTTACGTTATTATACAATAAAGAGCAGTAACAGACTCACTGCTGTACAATTCAAGTTACCAATACAAACAACAGACTCACACCTCCTACACACAGGATATACGGAATCATAAATGCTTACACATTGGGAAACAATAACATGGTGGTTATACAATAATCACAACAAAAAGGTTTTGATTGTTGCAATGACACAGTAACATAGAAGGCATTTACAATTAAAGAAAGCTAAATTACTAATGATACTAATACTACTCCCAAATGAATATTTTTAAAAGAAGAAGAAGGGAAGAAATGTTATCGTTTTGGAAAACAGGTGTGTCTATTGTTTCTACATTTGTATTGCATAGGTGACAGTATCTACATATAATTTTCATCTTGTTCTAATAATCCTCAACAGCATCATCTTTCAATTTTCAAGCATATTTATGAATAGACCGATCAATTGCCTCCTGTTAATGTTACAAATATCACTGTGTATTTTTGAAATTAGGTTGATTTTTTTATAATTTTTGCCACCACCCCACTCTTCATATAGACATCACTGAAACATCAAGGGCTCTTTAATTGTACTTTACAGTTAAGTCAGAAAAATTGCTAAGTGTGTCTTTATTTTTTTCACATTGTCATAAAGCTCCTCTGCCTGAACCAGCTCCTGTAACTGTTTCCTGTGAAATGTCTCTGAAAGAATTAACTCTCTGTGCTTCAAACAGCCAGTTCTTTTGTCTTTCAGTGCATCAGTCAGTAAATCATGACCTTGCTTGCTGATCAAACAGTAAGTCCAGGAGTTAGCTTACCAGCCAGACAGCCCTGCGGTCACCCAGTCAGCCAACTCACTAACAGTGGGATTGCTGCAGTTGTTATGGCAACAGATGAGAGTTAACAGCATCTCTCTGGATTACTTTCACGCATGCACACACTCCAGCTAATTGCAGGGAGGAATAGCAGGATTTCACACAAGCTCATGCACAGTGAAAAACAAGAACACATTCCCATTATATTACCAACTCGTATTATCTTGTTTCCATGGCTCCGGGACACATTGAGATCTCATTATTACCCAGCAGAGCCATGGACTATTACTGCGTAATGGACCAGTCAGTGTTTCGTGGTAGACTACAAGGATCATAAACAGCTCAGTGGAGGATTCTCTGTGGAGGCTTCACTTTTCAGAGAGACTCTTCTTTCGTAAATGTTCATCGACCAACGTAGAAATCAATTGGTTATCTCTGGACTGTCTGTGAATCTATACGTCAATCCATTATTCAAACCATCATCTAGTCATCTTACAGAGATCTCTGTGACGAGAGACAAGGTGTCGATGTGATTTGATTGATCGGTGGATGTTGTTGATGAGAAATTATATTCAAGATCAATAAACTAGTCACACTACAGTACACCAAAGGAAGCAACAGTAGTCCACCTGAATCAGAATTTTTGAAATATTAGTTTATGTATGAAGTGTTAAAAATGGCTTTTTGTTTTTTTGTGTTCTTTTTTTGCCTTGATTTAAAAATGATGTCAGAAAAATCAGCTTTGGTCTCTCCCGTGTGTGTGAGTGTGCGTGTGTGAGTGTGTGTCCTTGCACCTTGGCCACTTCACAACTCAAGAGGTTTAAGTGCTTTTCTGATTTTCATGCTGCAGAGTTTGAGGAGGTGACGACAGGACAGCCTGCATGAGTGCTGCACTGATCTCTGTTATACACACATGAACACACGCACACACACACACACACACACACAGATTTGACGGGATTTTCCGTGGGGGTGCTAACTGAGGTTTTTCTGGGTCCTTGGCAACCAGAAGGGAGATTTAAAGGGAGATTATCCATCATCCTAAACACCCAGTGACAGCTTCAGTGGAAACCGGTGACATACTTTTTGTAGCTCATTTTACAACTTTTCTTGCAGAAGTGCAATGTTTCCAAATTTCCATCAACAGAGACACTGATATTTCCTGCTTGTGGTTGAAAGACATTTCTCCTGTTTGTCACTGAAGAGCCAGTAATTGGATCTACCCTCCTCTGATTATTATGGGCATGCATAAGCTTGAAGGAACCACCATTTAGACAGCTCAGAGTGACTTGAATTGGCAAGGAGTGATTTCTTTTGTCACAAGCGTGGTAATTACGTTATGGCACATGGCAAAGTTCCACAAAATACTGTTCCGCTCTCCGAGAACGGGCAGAATTGCAGCTCATGGAACAGCATGTTGCTTAGAAAGTGCCTCATATAAGTACATTAAAGGTGCAGCATGTTAGAATTTAATTTGAAAACCTTTAAAAGATTAAGTGAAATTATCAACAGAGTGTGAACATTTTTGACATTATGACATATGTGTGTAGTGTTGCAGAGATATTTACTGAAAGCAGCATGCTAAGTTTTAAATCTCTTGAACTAGTGGTGATAACACCAACACTCCCCCGGTGCGCCAAGCTCCCAGTCTGGGCCAGACCCCCTGGAAGTGTCCAAACCGTGTACTTAACACAGTACTTACTATGCCACATGATGCACTGGAACCCAAAAAGCACTTTTTGAGCATCACAACCCCACAGAATGACTAATTTCACTGTCATAATTTGAGCCATTCGGTCCAAAATTTAGAAAGTCTTGTAGCCGCTACTCAAGTTAACCAGAAGTTAACCAGCCTGGCCCAAAAGTGTGGGAAGACAAACTTTTTTTGGCTTCATGCGCCGCTGAGCAGATTATGTAGGAATGAAAAGGGCGCCATCTCTAATGCTGTATCCAGATTTTACATGTTAGATCCATGATCTGGGCTGCTAGCTACACTGCTGATTGGGTAGCTACAGTTGGCAGGAGGTAGCGGTGTCTGTTATGTGAAGAAAATCAGCTCTCTATACATACACATGCAGTTAAATGGAAGTTAGTTTTGTCAGTGCAAAGCTTCCGTCATAAATTAATTTCACATGATCAGTCATATGGTATGCGATGCAGTTTGGTTTGTTGTTAGACTGGAAATGAATGATGAGTCATTGACGCCTAAGTGTAAGCTTGTATGATACATACAGAGTAAACAACAAGCTGGTGCTGTGCTAATCAATCAAATCAGAGTAAACATAAAGACCCGGTAAGTTAGCAGATACCAAAGTGTGAACAACTCTTATGTTTAACAGGAAGAATAATTTTCACAGCATCAATAAAACAAGCCGTGCCTGAGACAAAATCAGTGTTTACAATATAAATTTTCATGAGCACCACAGAGTAACTGACATTTGTTTCATTACAACTCCAACCCCTGCCCTCCTAAATATTGGCTCCCTGCAGTGTTGGTGATCTAAAAAGCCTCTCAGACAGAGGGCAGATAGTGATTTAAAGCCTTGAGGCCTGGACTGCAAAGACCTGATTACTTCTTGGTCTCGCGCCTTGAATCCGGAGCTGTCATTAAAGCTCGTCACGAGAACCTCAGACTCGGGGGAAGAGAAAAGAGAGATAGACAGAAAAGAGAATTACATTGCTATCATGTATCCCTTCATCTCTATGAGTAAAGGGATGCATACGGGGTGTAAAAGGTTGGGACACACACACATACACACATCCTTATTGCCCTGTAATGTTATGCAATTAGGTTTTGACTCTTTCACCGGGGTCTCAATCATCTGAACTGCTGATTTGAATGTTAAGGCATTGATTTCCCATAGCAGCACTGAGACAGAGACAGAGGAGATGGTCAGAGTGACCTCCACTGTGAAGCTAGAGGTCAGACCTTTAAATTATTTTGTCAATCTAGAAAGGCCAGAGTTTAGTGATCTATGTAAATGGTGTGTTTTTTGTCCTTATGCCTCCATGAAGATCCTGTTATTATTGTCATGTGTATTTTTATATGTTTGTGCACAACCCTTGGATGGAAACTAACCACAGGTTAATTTAGTATAAGTTGTTTAATGCTGCTGGACTGTGGATTTCTTTGTGAAGGAGTCAGCTCGGATTTTCGCAACAGTCCAAAGGATGTGACTGAACAACAGTAACTAACCTGAGTTTAGATACAGAGTCCGCTAACATAAACAAACAACCGGCTTCCAGAACAACACAGACATTCCACAGTGCCCCTTGACTACTCGACCATACGACAGTTTGACTATTTATTAGTTTTACAACCGGCTTGTGAAAGAATGGTAATGTTTTATTAAAAGTAAGACCTATACCTGGAGTATAAATTATTTTTTAAATGTATTTTTGGCCCTTTCATGGCAGGAGAGCAGAGAGGGGGGATGACACGCAGCAAAGCTCCACAGGCCGGACCCGAACCTTGGGCAGCTGCAGCGAGGACAAAGTCCCTGTATTTGGGACGCCTGCACTACCAACTGAGCTACTGGGGCACCCTGGAGTATAAATTCTAACAATTTTGGTCACCTCTGGACTTTTTCTCAAGCTTGATCACTGGGTCAGTATGACAGATAATCTCAGTGAATACTAGCCAGAATGCCATGAAATTTGATTTAAATATTCAGTGTTACTTAGTGTATTTCCACTGCAGGGACCAGGGTCATACATACATAGTGCAGAAACAAGTGACAGGGGGGCGGAGTGGCTGAGACAGAGACACCATTCACCCTATTACAAGACACTGTACCATCAACATGAATCTGAAGCCGTTAAGGTGAAAGAGTTACATAATGTTGCTTTAAGGTAAAAAAAGTGTTCCTGTTTGAATGGTTGTACTTTCCAAAAGTACAGGAACATTATGGTGGAACTTGTGGTGAACATTTCAGATTGGTCAAGTGCTGGCAGCATTTCCAGCTGCAAACCAGTTTGTTTGTGTTCACTGTGCCTCAAAATATCAATACTGAGTTATAGAAGAAAGGATGTGACAGATGGACCCACACGATGACTGTTGTTGTACAGTTGCACGCAAAAATGTAACTCTCTAATTATGGTGAACAGAATTTCGTTAAATCTGTTAAACGTGTGGTTTTACTCAGAAAATGCTGTTTGGTTTCGACCCTGAACCCTCCTTATCAACATTTACTTCACATCTACCTTCAGCTTTAGTCATGCAACCTCAGTAGGAACAGTCAATACAAATTAAATGTCAGTTGAAGAAAGAGGAAGTACTCATAAAATTCTGCAGCGTTAGTCAGCCCACCATGCGTTCAAGTGCTGCATTCAAGTCCACATGAGATCAGCACAGCTCCAAATCAAAATGTTTGCGGTGACTTGTAAATTCCAGTGAAATAACTAACAGGAAACGGCCGTCATCCAAAGAAGACAGAGAGGGAGTTTTCTCTGAGAGAGGCGCTTCAAGGTCATGCAAGAACTTTTCAAAATTTTTTCCTGTTGTGGACTTCTGAGCAGCGCTGCTTCGTGGTTGATAGATTTTTTCATCCCTGGACTAGATTAATACCAACCAGAGGAAACATTTCCATGTGTACACACTGGTTCTGCAGAGTTTGAGCCAAAAGAGGCGGTCGGGTGGGTTTCCACAGGCTGCTTTCATTGCTGAGTGTGTGTGTGAGGAATGCTGCTGTGGGTCTGCACAATCACTGAGTCATTAGGTGGAGGTGGATGTTGCTTTGTGACAAAACGTGTTAAAAGCATCATGAATAATAGATGTTGATGAGACAGGCTGGAGCTCCCTTTCAATCCACGGTTAATGAATCCAACATGAAGGCAAATAGATGCTAACACACAAACACGGCGAGCTACACAAAATATCCACCTCACCCTCTGCAGTAATTGAGCAGAGCATAATTGTGTTCAGGCTGCTGTGTGGGTAAGCGGGCACTACACGAGCCATGAAAGGTTTTCATTATCTGCGTCAGTGTTTAATCGTCTGCTGGGGTTATAGGGTTCATAGAAATGTGTGTGGGTTGCCTCAGAAATGGGCTATATTGGATTTGAGTAGATTCTGGAGCAAATTCCCCTTTTAATTTACATCATTACGTTTAGATAAACTTCATTGATTTCCAGGGAGAAAATTGAATCTTTGTGGGAAGCAATGGGCAGGGGTACAATTGGAAAGTATAAAATGTATTACAAACCCTAATCACCCTTTCTCACTCAACATTTTCTGCCGAATTTGGTCCGTTTTGGTTGCTCACACAAGAGATTTTCTATATTCTTTTATGATTTTACGCTCTTATCGATGATTTACATTTGGCGGGCCTTACTTGGAAAAAAATTATGTCATGTTTATGCGTCTCCACCAATCCAGATTGAGTAACATTTGGATCAAAATGTGATGACAGATGTTATGTTTGTTTGTGTTGCCAGACCACTGTCAATCAAATCTGACAAAATCACACTCACACAGTCCTGGAGAGGCAGATTAGCTGAATTTTTAAAGGTTAAACTGGTTTATCAAAGCTTTCACTTTGATTGTTGCTCATTTAGAAATTAATATTTTATGTTGCAGAAGAATACTTAAGGCAACACTATGCAACTTTAGGGTGAACTCATCCTTTGAGATTTGAAACTACTTTTTAGGGGTTTTAAAGTTAATTTTCTTTAAATATAAAAGAGTTAAAGTAGTGCACTAGCACTAGTTTGAAGACATGTGATGACATTAAATATCTACAAAAACAAATTTCTTTGTGGACTTATCGCACAGTCGGGTTTGAAGAAAGCCTTCAAATTGCACTTTTGCAGCACAGACATGTCAGATCTAACCCCAAACCATTCTTCTACCTGTAGAGAAAGGTGGTCAAAGATACAACCAGACATAATCTGTTGAAAGCCTAAATAATGTCTAGTTGACAGACAAAGAGAGAAAATAAAACCGTTTTTTGAGAGGCCTTTCTGACAGATATTGTAAACTACACCTCTTGCTGTAACCTCCTGGTGTGCACTGAGCTGACATCCTGGTCAAACATGTTTTGCAGAGAACAAGACACAACAGGTCGAGTCAGGATCTCCTACTGTATAGCCTCAAGCCTGAGCACCAACCAGAGCGACCGTTATTCTAAATGCAAATGAGAACTTCATACAACAGAGCTGCTGTTCATGACACTTGCTTATTAGAAATTTCAGGGACACATACAATAATCCATTCACTTTTTGCTCTTGAGAGGTCTCCGTTTTGCAAATCAGTGATTGTGTTTTAATTGGCTATTCGGCTGCACAGACTCTCCTGCCTATTCACACCTGCAGAGCCATTTATCAATTGTTGATTAGGTGTCTCCTCCTTCTATAGTGAATGCCTGTGGGTTTGGACTTATCATTCAGACCTTACCTTGCTGCTGATACAGCTAAAGGAAATACTGCTCGTTTGTTTGCTCGTTGTACATCTCTTGTTTCAAATGTGTGGTCAATAGCTGCTCATATTACATATTTATTTAAGTCAGTTGCTTTAATACTTGAAATGTTTTGTCTTTGCTTCTTATGTGCATGGTGGCGAAGTGCAAGTCAACACTGGTGACCTCACAGCAAGAAGGTTGTTTGCTGGAATCCCGGCTGGGGCAGTACCTTCCTGTGTGGAGTTTGCATGTTCTCCCTGTGCTTGCTTGGGTTTTCCTCCAGGTGCTTCAGAGGGTTTCCCCCACCATCTCAACATGCAAATTAGATTAATTCTCCAGTCAGCACCCTTGACCAAGGCACTGGCTGAGATCTGGAGTTGGTCTGCGGACGCTGAATGTCGGTTGCTCACTGCTTCCTCTCGGGAATGGGTGAGATGCAGAGAAGTACTTTCACGTTAAGTGACTGACGTTACCTATTCTTTACACTGGCACATATATAACATATACAAACAGGATGATTTAATGCATTTCATAATGTCTTTGTTTGGATGGGTGTTTTATTTAAACCTCCTCTTTATAGTTGAATAAAGCTCACTGTACTTTACTGTACGTTTAGCCTCTTTGTACAGTACCCACCAGGTGTCAGTAGCCTACTTGCCTTGCTGCTGTAATGTGCTGCATGCTGTACATGCAGACAAAAGGCATGCATGAATCCAAGTATTTCCACTTGAAATAAGCAGAAACATTTTGGCCACAGCATTGGGTCTGCAAGAAAACTTATCCTCATCCCATTTCTGTCTGCATCTTGATTAAAAATCTTTCCTCCTCACTTTTGGCTATTTAAATAATTGAATTGTACTGAATGACCACATGTTGTCTAGGAATTATTACACCAAGGTCTTAGGAAGAAAGTCTAAGTGGGAAAAGGATGCTCTGATGATCAATGCCCTATTTTTCTTTTGGAGCTAAAGGAGGCGGAGGGAGATGCACAGGAGCGACAGCGGGAGGCGGTACTAAGTGTCCTCCAGCCATCCTCTCAGCTCCCTCTGTTCATTAGTATGCTGCATTTGAACGGAGGCAGACGGGGAGGGCAAGAGAAGTAACCGGTCAGAAATTACTTCACAATTAATATGAGGATTTTAAAACCAGGACCTTGAACCTCTGGATGTTTCCGCCCTGGATATTTTCTTCATTTAGTCGCCTCGGAGGAATATTTCCATTCAGCGCCAGTAGCGGTCCTGTTTTTTTTTTTTTCTTTTTTTCCAGAGTAACGTTCAGCCGCTAGCATAAACCCGTACCTGGCTCAGGTCTCATGTAGTCTCTGTTTATCGCCTCTGTAGATAGCTAGCTAAACCAGAATAGAGAAAAACCTTTCAGAAAAAATGTGAGTCCTTGTCTTTTCCATGAGGTAGCCAAGCCCCAGTCGTTGGCATCTTGAAACAGCTGGGTCGTGTCGAGAAGATTTGTGGATTAACGTTTTATTTATTTATTTTTTTTTCCTCCTCCCCTCTCTGAAAATCTCCCAAGAAACCCGGTGGCTGTTAGCAAAAATGAGCGTCGGTTTAATTGAATCAACTACGTGAGTGGAGCCCTAAAGACAAACACATCTTTCTCCCTCACAAGGAGTGGACGTTTTTTTCCCCTCATATCTGCTGAAATAAACGGCGCCAGTGTCAGTGGAAAAATATGGAAAGCGAGGTTTTCACCCCGTTGCTGGAGCAGTTCATGCTCACGCCTCTGGTCTGCTGGGTAAGATCCCTCATTAACTATTCAAATGTGGCTTAAGCCCACTGATTAAACACCTCTGGCCTGTGGAGGCATTTTCTTTTTAAGTGTTTATTGATTATCTTAACACCTTTATTTGCATTGTCTCGTTTGTTTCCAGGTGAAGACAGTCGGACAGCCGACAGTGACCGATGGCACCAAATTATCGGAATATATTGAATTAGTGGATGGGATTTACCTGAACGAGATAATGCTTGAGATGTGAGTACAGTGACACAGATTCATATATGTCTCCTTGCACCACCTTTAATGTTACAGGATTGAGCTAATGGGTGCATGCAGACTTTATATTGGGACCCAAACGCACCATATTTGGGCATTTATGTAGTTTTACTACAGAATTATACTATTTACAATATTTATAACAAACTCAGCAATATTTATCTTTTCCTTAACTGAATAAACAAGCTGTTCTCAGGTCCCCAGATCACTGTTTGAAGCTTGAAAGGTGGCAGGGTCCGCCACATATAAACAAAGTAAAACAGTATAAAGATTGTGTTGTCCTTGTCATGAGAAAGAAAAATGTTTTTTTTTAGCTTGTTCAGGCATAAAAAAAAAACAGTCACTGAAGATCTTTCTCTTCTGATTAAAATAAAAACACACTGCACCTTTAAATAGATATACATGCAGCTTGCTCTCCAGCCTCTGTCCAGCACTTCTGGACACGTCTTCTGTAGTGAATGTAGGCTAAGCACAAAGGGACCTTGTATTGGGAGCAATGATGGGTCAGAAATGTAATGGCAGACAGTTATTGTTAGGATCCCTTGGAGCAAGGGGGCTGCAAGCAGCTCCTCAACTTCCAGTTGCTCTGTTTTTTCAGTCACCCTACACTGTCATCTGCAGCAGACTGGAAGACACCCCGCCCCTGGAAGCTGCTGCTGCTGCTGCGCGCACGTTTCCTGCTGTGCTGTAGATTAAACTAGAAATAGTAGCCTTAAGCAGGAGTAAGACTGATAGCAGTGCAGAATCTCAATGCAGATTACACAGCAATGCAGATCCTTCTTCAATGTCACAGGCCAGCACAGTTGTTTGTTTTTATTTAATTAAAAGGGAAGTAGATGCTTTTGAGAGCTCTCTTGGTGGTGAGAGTGGGTGGATGCTGGAGGAGATGAAGCATTAGATGTCAAATCTGTCTGTCTTTTTCAGTCACCTCCCAACATATAGCATGACAGAAGACTGCTTCCCATTCCTTTGTCTGGTGTGAGGCTGCCACTTCCCGCTAGCAGGGCAATTTTTCATATTTTCCGCTAATGCAACACTCCACGCTGTCAGCATTTACTCCTCCTGTTTGCTTGTCAAAGGAGTGTTCGACCAAGGCTGCTCCCAGCGGAATTGATTTTCACTTCACAAGAGATAATGATGTGTTGCAGTTTCACAGGGCAGCGTCTTGTGTCACCTCACTGCAGTATCTCATATTCCAGGGTTGGATTGGTTTGTCTTGCACAAGTCTCTCTGTATCTCTATATGTGCACAGTATATCTCTGCTTTTAGAATGGTTAAGCCGTAGCTGTTTTGCACGAGGAGCTGATTAACCAGGTCTCTGGTCGGTGTCCTCTCTTCCTCCTGCTCTGCCGTCTTCCAGTGTCCTCGACCTCTTGCTGATCAGCTGCATCACTCCACTAAGCCGCCTACCTTCAGGTTTCAGCTACCTCTTCCGCCTCTCTTTCCCATGCTTGTGTTTCCTCCTCCTCCTGCTCCTGCAGGCTGCTTCTGCCCTCCCAGAGGAGTCTTTCAAAACAGAAAGGTGTTTAGGAAGGCCAATGCAGCTTCAGTTGGACAAGGGCGTCTCTTCCTTTTTCCACACAAAATGATGAACAAGTCTGAAATATTTTTAGAGCATTTCCCCTCTGGGAGATTGTATAGTGGAAACAACTGGAAAGGATATGAGGGGGAAGGGTTGGATGAGTGAGCGAGACCAAAAATGATTTTCCAAAATGGTTAAAAACCTGATGGATGCTTTTGGTTACGGCTCGAGTCTGATGCCAAACCAGAGCGTCTGTATTTGTCAATCTTGGGATGAAACTCAACAATCAACTATTGTTCTCCGGAAAGTGAAATTTTGGTTGGATTAAACATGGCCGGGAAAATGTGCAAATAGAAGGTGACATCCAAAAGTCAAATTCAAGACCCGGTTTGCTGATCGACATGGCACATCCTCAGCTGTGCATATATAGATGTTTGACCAGGTACTCAGTAGGATTTCTGTCTGATAATAAATGGAATGAGCTGGATGAGAATTTCTCTGTGGTTGGTTTGTTGAGTGCTCCTGCAGGGAACAGCCAGCGAGGAGCTGAAATGAACTGTGACTGGCTTAGTGATCGCCTGACAGGATGTCGGGGATTGCCAGTCACAGTCAGCTCTGTGTGTGTGTATATGTGTGTGTGCTTGTGCATGTGCGTGTGTGCTTTTCTGCAGGGCTTCTGTGTCTGCGTGGGAGTATGTGTATCTGTGGGTTTTTTTTCTCTGTGCATTTTGTTTTGGACTGAGGCAGCTGTTGGTAGTCGTCTTACCCAGCCACCCTCCCACACAGAAGGCCTACAGTATTGGTCAGATGTTGTGTTGGTGAGACTGCTCTTTGTCTGCCCTACTTTACCAGCACTATGTGGTCACCTCCAGTCGGCTCAGCTTACTAAAATAGACTGTATCATAGAAGAAAATGCAAGTCACAGCTCTTGCATCTATTGTAGGGAGTTCTGGATGATGGTGCCCATTGAAGACTTAACATAAAGACAGAAATGTAGTTGAAACAGGGTACATGATACAAAGTTTGCTCACATTTGAAGCTGTATGTTGACTGGAAGTTTTGAGGTGATGCCTCCTTCCCTCTCACTGTTACACTCATTAAAAGTAGCTTAGAGACCACAGGTGAGTTTTCTTAGAAGAACTGTAGGTGATAATTAACAGGGACTACATTTGCTCCAGTTCTTGGGCTCTCACTCTCACAAACACATTATGTTTTCTTCTCACCCCCTCTGTTCTGACAGCTTGACATTTTTTGTAGTGAGTGTTAGTTGGCATTGCGTGCTGCTTGCGATTGATCCAGTCGTGCTATAAAGGCTCCGCTGGTGTTAGCTTCCAGCCAGTAGCTGCTGATTTCACCACTAAACACCGCTACTGATGTAAATCTTCTCTGCCGTCAAGAAACATACTTCTCTTCATGGTTGGATCATAAAACTCCAAAGAAATACACACATTAGTTGACGAAAGTGTACTTTCTTTCTGTATACAGTACTCTTGCTGAAGAAACTTGAGCTTCTAACATTTTTACTAGTGATGTCAGCTGTTGTAGCCTAAGCTGTGGTGCTGCTGTGTGAATGTCTCTGTATTGCCTCAGTGCAGACATGGCAGACAGGCTGGCAGCAGTTGTCATTGGGACAGCATGGGAGAGCACAGAGAGAGAGAAGAGGAGAGACCCCAGGATTATCTAACGGTTTGCTGACACCCAGATGGCACCACGTCCCCTCCCCCCTTGCCCTCATGTGACTGACATTACCTAGCCAATTAGATCGCCTCCTCTGCGCTGTCAAACCAATTAGTTTTCCCGCCCAGCGAGAGGGGGCCAATTAAATTTTTGTCAGAGTGACAACTGTCCAGTCGAATTCTCTGTTTTCCTGCCAATCGTGTAGAGCCGTGCTGGCTCATTGGCCTGTTCGGTGAACCGGTCAGTCTGTCCTCTACGGGCCATTGGGACAGACTTATGTGAGTGAGATAGACGTTTGCAGGAATACAAATTTCGTGTATGAATTTGTGTTTTTTTAAACTTGTACTTTTTTGCACTACATGGTTGTGTGGCCCAGCTTTAACCCTGAAAATTAGTTGAATAACTGGTTGTTTGCTAGTTCGAGGGAAGAAAGTGCTAGTGTAAAGATGTTAAACTGATGTGGTTTACGAAGAATGCTGTTTAACATGTTGCTCAGGTTAATGTTTCTGTTGGCTCGAGTGTTCAGACAGATCTGTACATGTCTGTAAATGTTTCTGAATGGCTGCACATGTGGGAATAATGTGAAGGTACAGTTACAATCACCTAGCGTTTTCATTTGCACATTTTCCTCAACAGATAACATGCAGACCAAGGACCTTGCCAGTGGTTGTCTATCATAAAGAATGAAGACCAATGAGTTAGTCATTATTGATCTATTATTAATACTGAGTGCAGATTTGAAAGCCTGTTTTTACTCTCAAGGCCACATTACAGTTAATCCACAGTGTGGGCTTACAGGATGACGTCCTGTCATCACTTCCTTTCGTGACAGAATTGGCTTTTCAACACATCATGCAAACACAAACACACTCAGTCCCTGACCAATGAGCTTCGTAGAAGAGTCTTTCTTTGGAGGGACAAGACTGAATGACATGTGTTGGTTTAAGCTCTGGACCCAGTTGGTCTTTTGTTGAAAATTACTTTCTTTTGTCAAAGACTATCAGATGCATCATTTGATTCTTTCTCTAATTGTTATGCTAACATATGGAGGCTGCATTATGCTCATACTATCATAATTATGGCTTTGTAGCTCTAGTAGAATATGCTGAGGTTAGACAACCATCTGTCAACATTTTGTTATTGCAGGAATAATCTAGAAAAGGCCACAAGGAACCTATGAGTCAGCATCTCTCCAGTTTTTTTGATTTTTAATGTTGCATTTATTTTTTATTTTTTTGGAAGTCCTTTTAGACCTAATGAAGCAGAAGACACGACTGATCCTAATGAATTAAATGTATGAAAGCGCTTTAATATGCCATTTCGAATAAAATGGTTATAGAACAAAGATGTCCACATTTCAATTACTTGCATATCTTTTTAATATTTCTACCTCTTCTGATTGGACTAGAGCTGCAATATCAAATTGATTAGATCAAATTAAACAATTAATCTGCAGGTATTATTTTAATAGTTTTTCAGACAAACCACAGGAAAATACGTGTTCCATCTTCTCAAATGTAGTGGCATCATGGGTGTTTTTTCAACTTTCTGACATTTCATAGACTAAACAGTCGATCAATCTATAAAATAATCGTCAGATTCAGAAATAGATTAAAATAATTGTTGTTTGGTACACCAGATTGGCCTGCGTCACTTGTGCTAACCCTCATCTTGTTTTTCTCTGTTCCCTCTATCAACTCATTCATTTCCCTCTTTCTGTCATCCCCCTTTTAGTCATGTCTAAATAACTACAACTATACATCTTGCTCTTTCCCCCTCTCCTATCCTTCTTTCTGCTGGAGTCTTTTATCCTTCATCTCTGTCTCCTTTTGCCACACCTCTCCTGCTCTGTCTCCCCTTTCTCTCCTCTGTTTTCTTTGAGCAGCACGTCAAAGCCTTTGTTGGCTTTCTCTTGAGCTAGTTACAGCAGACATAGTTGGGATTCCAGCTGGACTAGAGACAGGAGGCAGGCAGAGCTGTTGTTGGGGTGTCAGTCTTTTAGGTTCTCCTAATGCTGGCTGGACTGCGGGGTCTATATCCTTCCATATCAAAAGTGTAGAATCAGATATTAATCTTGCATCTCTCATAGGCATCTTTGTGCCATGCCATGCTCTCTGCTTCTGTCTAGCAGGATGCATATCGAGTCAGACAGGAAACAGCAGCTGTGACCTTGAGAGGACAAAACTTTTAACAGGGCTGTGTTAATGTGAGGCACTCAAAATCCACCAACCAAGGACACGCTAAACCCCACAGGGACCATTTTAGGATTTGAGACGGTCTTATTTTCTCAGCCCTAGTAATTCAGAGTCAGTCTGATGGCATTTACAGCGATGTATTCCCAGGATTAGTTTGAATTTCTGGGCTGCACCATATTCAGCATGTGCCAGAAAATGGCATTGATATTACCAATAAATCACAACCTACTATAATTTGACAATTTGTCTTTGTTTTATTTTTTAAATTTACTTTAGACTGATGTTTTGTTATTGGATTTGACATTGGAGTTCCTGTTTACCCTGCTTTTTATTTGATTGTACTTGATCTAATTTGTCCCATTTTCTGTGTCAATTTGCTGTTGCTGCTGTCTGCTCATAATGCAAACTCAACACTTCCTCCATCTGTTTCATATTACAGGACCTTCAGTGGCTCAGGGGACATAATCCCTTCTGTTCACTGGAAGACTTTTGCTGTGAAACATCTGCAGGAAGTGTTGAGTTTCATTAACAGAAGCTTAACATCGAGAATTAACAGTACAGTAGAATAAATCAGTGACCAATTGCGACCTTTCTGGTAAAAAGAGGAACTCGGAGCAGCATGACTTGTTGTCATACTGAAGGAACTGTACACCGTGCTGGATTCACTTTGTGAGCTATTATAACACAAGCAATTTCTCTGTTTTGTGAGAATTGTGTTACAATGTTTTATGGTCTTAGTGTGTGCAGTCCAGTACAAGGTACTACAACAGATCACATCCAGCTTGGCAGAAATGAGTTTAGCAGCAGTCCCTATGGATACAGTGACAGACAGAGGAATGGGAAGAGGCCCTGTGGAAACAGAAAGACAAAGACAGGAGTTAAACAAGTCCATGAAAAGCCAAGACAAGGAAATGGGGTAACAAGAACCACATACCAATGGTCAGATCATCACTGTATACTACAGTTCCCATGGGAAAGGGGTGGGGGTTAAAAAAAATAGGATGCAGCCATCTTGAGCATTAGACAATAAGTATGACAGTAAAATGTAAAATATTGACATACCTGCAATATAAACAAGTTATGTTATGTAATACATTAGAATTGCAAAGTGATAGTTGATGCTGTATACTCAATGTTTCCCAAATGGATTATATTTAATGCAGTATACTTATATAATATGCATTTACCACCCTAAATTGAAAGTAGAACAATGGTGCCTTCTAAACTTGCTTGAGTTGAATTGCATTTGTACAGGTTAACTTGCCTGTTTGTGCTTAATGTAATTAGAAGCTTCCATTGAGAAAGACGGTCAGTGTGTTAACTTGCACTCCAGTATAACAAGATTTCATTTTAACAAGATTAGGGCAGAATTCCAGTTACTGCAGCTGTTGTAGAAACACACAAAGTTAACTTGCTTGTACTGAGGTTGTTCTTGGAGTAGTTGTAACTTGATTTACAGAGCCATATTATTTTTTACTGTTGAATTACCCTTCTGTGCATGCGCCAATAAGCTCACCGATTGATGTGTTTGGGGAATGGCATGGCGATATTTGTTGAGGTAGTCTATAAAATTCCACACAAAATCTAAAAATTCATTCTTTCATGTTAACTAATTTCCTCAGTCTTATTTGGCCTGGTAACTAATAGGAACCTTACCAAACAAACAAAATGTAAAATTAATTGTTGGGTTAGTTATAATTATAATCTTAATGGCATTTTTCCTTCCGTTTTCTGTGGATGATTACTCTTGTTGGTATCAGCCTGTTTTAGTTTGTAATGCGATTGTTCTGCCCGGTTCTAACTACACAATAATCAGCCCTACCCGACAGAGCGTCTGGATTGAAAATGAGCGTTGAGAGCAACAGTTGATCATTTTATCCAGTGTAATGTTTCACAAGACACCACATTTGGGTGTCATTTGCTGACATAATTTTTTTTTTGCCTTCTAAGAAAAATTCCAAGGCTAGACAACACGAGCACAGAGCACTCTCTCGTGTTGTTAGTGCTGCAAGGTGTAGCTATGAAACAGAGAAAAGGTCACAGACATTTTTGGGGCTTTTCTGAACTGAAGACAGAAAGTATCATACACGCCTCTTTAGATGCCATTGTTTGTTCTTCATTCTTATTCTGGCAAGTCAGTCCTTCTTCAGATGACAAGAATTATGACTCGATAAACATGATGATAATCTGACACAGTGACCATCTTAACAGATAAAAGATTTTGTAGTCTGAACCCAGCATTACAGCAGCAGACCCACTGACTTATCCTAAACTGAACTACTGAACTTAGCAAGGCTGCTAATAAGTGCTCATCCCTCAGATCCCTGTGTCTGTAGCTGTTTGGCTGTGTGTGTGTGTGTGTGTGTGTGTGTGTGTGTGTGTGTGTGTGTGTGTGTGTGTGTGTGTGTGTGTGTGTGTGTGTGTGTGTGTGTGTGTGTGTGTGTGTGTGTGTGTGTGTGTGTATCACACACACAGGGGCACAATCACACACACTCCCCCGCTGTGTTTGGACAGTACAACTCATAAGCTCTATGCCCAACACGTGGCCAAATGTAGCCTGTATTTTCCCTTTGTGTGTCTGCATTTAGCCTACTTTGTGTGTGTGTATGAGTGTATGGGCATGTGCCTGGTTGCCCATGCTGACTGTAATGTAGCCTGTCATATATAGGTTAACACTACTCCCTAACTATCCAGCCAATCAAAGCCAGGAGATGAGAGGAGAAAGCCCAGTGGCCTCAGGCTCTACATAAGGCTGCAGTGTCTATCGACAGCACCGACGGTCCGGCTTATTGACTGGCCGTCTGGCTCACTCGCTCACTAGCTGTCTGCCTTGCTTGTCTATCCCTAATCTATTTGTGTATCTAAAGTCTTAGGTTTACTGTATCCGCAGGAATAAGGAGGGAGGCAATAAGTGGGATATTTGACCCCTGTTGCCGTTCTAAGTCGCTTTATACATCGCCTGCTGATCCACAGCGGTGGTGTTTCTGTCGCGTGCTTGTCTGTGTGGCATCAGAGACGGAGCCAAAGAAACGAGGGGTGGATTGTGTTGCGCTGTCGTGGTGCTGTTGTTGTGGCCGCCATGTTCTTGGCTGGCTCTGATGGTGATGGAATGTGTGAACCCTTTCCTTGCTGTATTTCTCTTTCTGTCTCTCATACACTTCTTTCACCCCAACACCCTCCTCGCCCTGACAGGATTACAGCCTCCTCTGTGCTTTTTAATTAACGGGTTAAATAGACCCCCTACTATGGACCTCAAAAGGGGCTGAATGTGTGGAGGGGGGAGACGGGGTGGTCACATGACTGTTCATTTAGACCAGTGTTAAAAAGAACCCTGTGTCCTTCTGATTAGCATGATTGTGTGTGTGTGGGTGGGTGTGTATATCAGGGCGGAGATGGATCAGAAGACTAATTAACACATCCACACTGCAGCCGGGTGATTTAAGAGACAGCACTCTGCCCTTTTTAATAATGTGATTCATTAAAATATTATCTTGAGTTTTTAAGTGTATATATTCCAATTAGCACATTAAGAAGATTAAAACATTTCCAGTAGATGCTGGAATGCGTAATTTTTATTTTTTGTCATCAACATGTAAATTAAAATGTTGGATATTTATATTCCTGGGTACGAAGTAGGTTCCTGTGTGGTTTGGTTTTTTGTGTTTAACAGAGAAACAGTGCAGCACACGCATGGTCTAGTGATTAGGAAGATGCCATTCAACCAGGAGTCCCCTGTGACTGCAAGCATCCACCAGGCTGAATGTCCTTGAAGAGGATAAATCATCCTTCACCTTTGACCTCATCTCTCAAATAGACCAATAATATCAACAACAAAATGTTTTTTTTAATCTTTCTTATGTCAGGACTAAGCTTTATTGTTGGCCCGCACAGAAACAAACATGGTTCTACTATTCTGCTCAAGAGCACAGATGCAGACACATGCATGACTAGACATGTGCTGCACACTGCATGCATGCATGCATACATTCACAAGCAGCCCTGACTCTCCTCCTCCCCCCTACTCCAGGCATGTTGACCCCCATATATAGGTCATGCGATGTTCATGCTTTGAAGTCTGAAGTGCGTATCATGAAAAACAGAGCTGCTCTCTAACACTGTTGATGTACTTGAGATTTTCAAAGCCTTACATGAGAAGTGTTGTTTTCCCAGACAATCCCAAGGCAAATGTATCATGAATTAATTACAGGGTTAGTTTTTTTTTTAGGGTGTGTGGGTGTTATTTTACTACTTTTCCCTCTTGGACGCGACACTTGGTAGACGAAGGATGACATTGTCAAAACATGCTTCACGCAGTGTGCCAAAACATTTCATGTGACTAATTATTTTAACAAATACATTAAAATGCATTTAATGCTAGCACCATGAAATACATGTGCTTTTTCAGCTCTGTAAAATGTATTGAAATAGATGCATACAAATAGGGCTGGGCATAAATAACATAACAATATTATATCATTACTGCGATTTGAGACTATAGTCTTGGGTTTTGGAAATTGCATATTGTGAAATGGCATTAGTGTTGTCTTTTCCTGGTTTAAAAGGCCATTACAGTAAAGTGATGTCATTTTCTGAACCTGTCAGACTGTTCTAGCAGTCTTTACCCACTTAGTCATTATTTCCACATTACTGATGATTATTTATATATATAAAAATAATCTTACTCTGTTCATATTTTGTAGAAGTGCCAATTGACTTCCCTACAACATTATTGCAGTATAATAATATAATTTAAGTATTTGGCAAAAAACATTGTGACATTTGACTTTGTTGCCCAGTGCTAGTATTTCGAAAATATTGAGATATATATTGTGTATCGCGATATAGCCTAAAAATATTGCAATATTATTTTAAGGCCATATTGCTCAACCCTAGTGACGTTTGTCTTGATATTTGATTGTATAAGCTTTCCATTATTAAAGGGTAACTCCACCAGTTTTACACATTAAAGTGTGCTGACAGTCTTGGGGAGCACTACTACATATGTGAGCCTTTTGGGGCTGTAGAGGACGTTGCATGTAACCTGATAAAATACCTTCAGTGATGTTACTTAGAGGCTAAAGTGCATTATGGGTAATGTATTATTATGTTTTATTTATTTACCTCAACTGATTAGAGGAACAGGCCTTTAATAGTTTAATCTTGTGTATATATGAGAACATTTATTAGGGGATCTACTGGGAGATTAGACAACTACTCCTGGCGTTACTGAAGCACAGTATGCTTTTCCCATGTGCTGATGATCAACCCTTGAGATAATCCAGTGACTCAGCTGCAGAATTTTAAAGTTTAAAGTTCGTCATTGAGACTGGATAAGAAATGAGACCGCTTTTCTTTGAAGACGAAGTAGAATGTATGGCAGAGCAAAGTGTGAAAGCCAAATCCCGCTTTCTTACACAGATATTTGAAGCCAGGAAAGTATGACACAGCAAGTGTCTATTCTTTCAAAGTGTATCTCTGTTACTTGGTGAAACCATATCAGCTGTCGGGTTCCTGCTTTGTCACCACCTCTGTTCTGTGAAGTGTGGAGTCAAGAATATAGCAAGTTCCCTCAGGGGATCAGATATTACATTAAGGTCTTGCATAGTCTTAGTTTGTTTAACTTGTAAGTATACAAGCCATTTCAACAAGATTTTAATCAATATTACACATGCTGTCAAAGGTAGCAGTTAAGAAGCCACAGTTTACAGTGGGAAAGAAATTGGCTGATAAATGCTTGGATGGTTGGCATGTCAAGAATTCCAAAGAGACACAAATTGTAAGGAAACTCTTCTTCTCTTCTGCATCACTAACTACTAATCGTGTCTGTAAATGTGATTTTAAGAGTTTTGAGATAAATGAGGTTTGGTATTCTTCATGTTATTTCCATAGATATGCAAACGTGAGTTTGGATTGTTGTTGATGACAGAGGCTGGGGAAGTGGTGCTGTGTGAATCTGTGGAATGTGTATGAGGCTCACTAAAACATGTTGACACCCGTGATAACATCAGTCGTCGTGCATGCTCCTTTTAATGTCCCTCGGGCAACAAACAGTCAGATAAACACACAGGCTCTCAATTCTGCAAGCACATAGAAGATAATTCCACTCTTTGATTCAGACAGATAAAATGAAATAAATAGGGGTCATGGTTAGAGGTCAAAGAATTGCTGAAATACACCACCTTATATTTGACCTCATTTGAGATGAATGTTTACTCCCTTTACCATGCTAATGAAATCCTTTTCAGTAGTGAGAAGTACAGTCCACAGAGGATCTCTTGACAATGTCGCCTGGAAATTTAAATGCTTCACAAATATTTATGAATTGGATTTAACTCACTGAAGAGCTGGATTTGAAGGCTGGAGACAGCAGTGTCTGGAAACATCAGATTTAAGGCGCGGCATTTCTGTTTGGCTCTGTCTTTTAATGTGTCTCTGGTTTCTTTAACATGGTTATGGCACTGGCCCTGCTTAAACAAGGTATCATTGTCACTGTGCTGCTAATGTATTTAGCCAAACAGTCACCCGTTCCATCACATAGAGCAACATGGTGTCAAACTGAACGAAGATATTTCAAACAAGCAAAAGCCAGATGTTTAGAAACATAATTTTTAAAATGTGTTTGTCTACATCTTCAAATGACATTTATGATTTCATAACAGTATGCTATTATTTCCCACAGAAATCCTAAGGCCACAGTGCAGAGGACCAACAAGAAAGTGAACAATGACTCCACACTGCGCATCCAGAACCTTTCCATTCTCATCAAGCAGATTAAATCCTACTATCAGGTAATATTTCTTTCTGCTGAACATGCTGCAAAGTCAGATATCTCTTGTTCCCCTTTTTGCTTTGTCAAAAGTACAAACTGTTTTTCAGCCTTGTCCATGTTGAGGTGAAGGTTGAGAGCCATTCTTTGCAGCTATCTAACAGTAGCCTTTTGATATGTGTCAAAATCACAATGAATAATCTGTAGACACATTCATGTATGGTTTGGGTTGAAGCTCAGCTCTAAATGTAACAATCTGTTCCCATGTTCTCTTATGCCTGTACTGGGGTTGTCTTCATGCAAACTGTGGGTTTCTACCCATTAGGTTACACTGAAAACATAGATAAGACAACACAGCTTTCACTCGCATTCACGCAGAATGACTGTATCCACACAAGCACATGCCACATGAAGACATGGCAGTATAAACAGATATATGTTTGCAGATGTGTATGTGTGACTGACATCTGGATGAGGTTCATGATACCACATCAGAAGCAGAGTTGGCCCAATAAATATACAGAGACATGGGGAATGTGAAACACACAAAGTCACTGATCTGCTTCCCCTGCTTACTTTGAATCACTCAGTTCATATACTTCTCTTTTTTTTTTTATCTAAAAAATGATCTGCAGCATTTCCCTCCTGGAGGATGATCCTCATATATCAGCCTCAGTTTGTCTCAGGCGTCCCAGAAAGAGACCAAAATGACAAAAAAACCAACCCAAAAAAAAAACCTTGTGAGACAGACGTTGAAGCTCTAGTCAGAGAGATGTGAAGGTGATAGAAGCTCACCAAGTCACGTGTAGTGAAGTGTTATCTCATGTTCAGTTGTGTTTACTGCTTAGCGTGGTATCAGCTCACCCGGCCCCAAAACATGTAATCACCACAGTTAATCGTTATTTTGACCAAAAGGAAATGATGGAACCCTTCTATTAATCTAATCAGCTGAAGAGAAAGTGGAGGAGGAAGTGTGGGGGAGTGAGAGATGGAGGAAAGATGAAAGATGGACTCTTGATAACAAGATATGAGAAAATGAGCCCCACACTTCTCACACGCAGCGCTTCAATGCACTTTTGATGAGCTGATCACAAGTGGAAAGCTGTTTATGCTGGTGGGAAAAATTTATTTATATTTGATAAATCAGAAAAATATCGTGCTTATACTACATTTGTGCACAAGCATGCTGGACCATGCCGTGACCATTAAGTTTGCAATATGCTCATATAGCACGCTACATGGTTGATTTGCCTGTGTCAAAGTCGGGCCATCTCCAGCCAAAACGGGCATTATAAGCAAAACTATGGTATTGTCCTATCCCTAACCAAGTGTTTTTTTTGCCTAAACCTGACCAGAGCATAAGCGCAGAATTGTGATAAGAGAAAAATAGCCAATAGTTGTAGTATGAAGAAACATACATTTTTAACTTAATTGTGGTTTTGCAGAAACATACCAACATTCATTCTGGGGATTGGGTTGGGAATCGGCATACCATATCATGTTGCCCATCCTTGTTGTCGGGATATTTTTAAATGTCGGGTATCAAGAAAAAAATCTGAGCTTCTGTTAATGTGTGATTTAAACACAAATCAAAACAAACAGGATTTTTAGAACCAAATGTGAAGTTGATACAGCTGTACGGTTCTGTCTTGATCGAAATATTTACTTTTTCTTTCTTTTCAGTCTGTTGTCATACAATATTTCTTGAATGCACAATGTCAGCTCTTAACTGTGTGTTGCTGTTATGCCAGTTGTGAAAGCCCTGAGCTTAGCGAATTTAAACAATCCAGAGAGAATATGATTCACTTCATTGCTGCAACAGTGTGTCTCCACTGTGATTATGATAACCAGGAATTGAGCGAGACCCAGCATGCTGTTGCAACAGTACAGTGAGTTTAGGAATGTTATCATGGCCAAGCAGTCGTGCTGACAGAGACAAAGATTTCCCACACTTCAGACTTAGGACTGTGACCCATATCCTTAGGGGCTGTGGCTGTGCAAAGGCTGTGTAAAGGCATTTACTTATCATGTGATTTGGTATTATCCGAATAACAAAGCATGAAACAAAAACATTACATTTAAAGGCCCACTTTCAGCTGGATTAATTATTTTCTCTGTAACTTGATGGTGCTGGAATGAGACTGAACGCTTCTTAAGGTTTCTGTTTTACTTTGTTCATGAATCTGCTGTCTCTGTGTCTAAGTTCCATCTTTAATTTTGCCTCGATAGATAGTACTGATTGGTTAATTACTTTGTTAGGTCTGCTTTGTCTTAGTTCTAAACATCCTGTTAATCTCTGCCCGGTCATCTTATTTAAACAATCAGCCTATTGTGCAGACTTTGACATTATAAGCCTACAAAAGCTCCACTAGGCTGCCTCAAATGGCTAGCAGAATTATCTGTCTGAGAGTCAATAGTTAGGTCACTGGTCGCTGGGGTTAAGTAGTGGCCGGCAGAGTCGGTGGATGATGAGATGACGGGAAAGGTTAAGGACATTAACTGGGGGCATCAGGTTGACCGGGTCAGCGATTGGACATGTGCTGCATTATTACTATCGTGGATCCGAAGACGAAAACATTACTGAAAATATGAAATGACTTTTTATTTTATTTTTCTTTCAATCATTTTTTTAAAAACCTTGTTAAACCTTGTCAAGCTGCACAATTTCCTGTCTTTTTTCAGCTGTACTTCTAGTCCTTTTTAAGCAGATTTCAGAATGTTTTGAAAATTTTCTGATTTGGGTTGGTTTGTTTTGAGTTTAGTCACCCCTGGTCCATGTGGCCGAAGTGTTAAATATATGTACACAAACAAATGCAAAGTAACATGAGCAGGATGATTTAATGTCGGATCAACACGATGATGCTGTTAAGACATTGTCAAACACACTGTAAGTAAACCTGTGTTGTTTTGGAGATTTTAAATGTAGGATAAGAGCTGCAGTATTTGTCTTGCAGAAAATCTTTTTTGTATCTTTTTATGAGGACAATGTGACCCAACAATGAAACTCTTGTTCCTCTACGGTGTTAATCTCCTCTATAGTTGCTGCATCGCTTTGTTGACCTCCTGGTCATACTATTGTTTGGCCACTTGTGTCTGCAGGCTCTTCCTCACAGAGACCACCTACATGTAAAAATCCCCCATAGTTCCCTGCTGTCTTTGCTGTGTGTCCGGCTGCCCTCTTGATGGCCTTTCAGGGACATAAACAGCTCACTGAGTGATTTCCAGTGGCTGTTTAAGTGGACATATTGGTGTGTATTATAGACAAAAAGCCTAACTATATCACAGTGTGGTTCTTAGAAAGTAAAATAGTTGCTTTGTTTACATGCGGCTATTGCTCATTGGATTGGATTAAAGTATGACTGTCAGCTCTAGGCATTGAGCCCATGTCCTATTTCTTCTGTGCTGTTCAAAAATTGGTAAGGGCAGTGTATAAAAAGGGCTACATGTCCTGCATTGTTAACACAAAATGGACATCTTAGACACCCATAATTTTGGCCGGCTCTTTAAACTCTGTCATTGTTTCAGTACAAATCAATTTTGCACAGAGCCAAAACAGCAGAAAATGTGTCAATGTCTAACTACTTGCGTATGGATCACACTGTTCCTACTCACAAACAGTTTCAGCGCCATAGTCAAAAGGAGACAGTTTTTTATTGGGGAAATGAAGTGGAAAATTTGATATATGGTTTTGTGGTGGTCTCCTTTCCCTGTGGTTGTTTTGTCGCTTACCGGTATCAGATTTCCACAGCCAAATGGATGAAGACAGAGCCGTTCAGGTCATAGGCTAATGGATTTAGCAGGTTTTCAATTTACTGTACTGCTCAGCACTTTGAAAGAGGACTTGGAGTAAGAAGAAGCCTTGTATGGTTGGTTGCCTCCTGTGATTCGATAAATTGACCTCACTTAAGAGTCTTTTAATTAAATTTCCTAGTAATCTTAGGTCTGATAGAATCGGTTGGAAACTGGTCTCTAGGCAAGGATATCACTTTACCATGAACAGATGCTCAGTATGTTTTCTTATAAGTATAAGAGGAAAAACCTAAAGAACAGCATAAACATGGGCTGAATTCTGGTGTCCATAGATGTGTTGTCTCTTCTATAAAATCTCTATATTTCATCCACTGTCTGGGAGGATGAAGGAGAGAAGGACTTTATTGAATTGCAACCTTGGCTGACTTGCCAAAGGATCCTTTGGTGTGGAGAGATGGCTAATTCATTAACCTTTTTGAACCATCAGAGGCAAGCAGTTGGACCTTTCTCCTCCCCCATCCCTTGCCTTCATTACTTTTCCACTCCCTCTCCCTGCCCCTTCACTTCTGTACAATATATAATCCTAGCAGCATGTGTGTATGTGTATGTGTCATTTTCCACGTGGGAAATGTGTGGAGATTGATTTGGCAAGGAACTTGTGAAATGTAAATTGGCACAAGACAAGAATTTCAATCCTAATGGTTTTCATTTCATAGCATGAGCTCTCTTGGGCTAAGCTTGCATATATAAAGAGTGTGTGTGAGTGTTCATGTTTGTGTGTGTGTGTGTGATAGTTCTGGTACAGTAAATTGTGTAGGAGGAGGTCAATGTCTAGACAGGCTTCAGACTTTGATTTCAGAATCTGGGGAACAGATCAAGTCTGAACAGTTGTCAGTGTGTGTGTGCTTGTCTTTATGAATGTGCTGTATATTTTTAATGTTGCATTGAAGCAAACCGGATGATTGTTGTAATTTCTAACGGTTAGTGAGGGTAAATGTTCATGCTAGCTATTATCACATTTCTGTTTCCTGAGTGGGATATTAACTTTTCCGGTTGCTCGGTCATTTCTGCACTGCATAGGCCACTGTAGGTTTCATCTCTCTGGCGGTCAGTCCAAATATATGCTGGGCCTCCTTTTTAATTTAGTGGCCTTGGTTTGGCATTCTTAAGCGGGGCGTAATATGGAGCCCCGGCCAGCTGAACGAAATTCTTTGTGCGTTTACTGTCTTTTCTCAAAGCCTGTTAAGTGAATCCCTTTATCCAGGTTTATGAAAATCAGGCTCAGAGAGCATCTGGGGCCATTCAGTGTCAAAACTGATGGGAGGGGTGATACCCCTCTTTTTTTTCCAATTATAAAAATTGGTGCCTTTGTACAATCTGTGGATGATATTTAATGTTGTTTGATTGCAGGCTGATGCAGTTAAAAGAAGCATTTTTCTTAGCTCCCATCCTTAAATAAGCTTTAGATGTTACTTTTGGGAATAAAAGCACTTCTGTCCTTTTTGCCACTGCTTTGGTTTGGGGTGTGGCGTAAAGGCTGGGAGCTCTGTTTAGACTGTTTAAAGGGTAACAGAGGCCACCATTCATGGCGAGTGGGTCTGGCCCAAAAGCTGTGCAGTTTGGTAATGTAGGTTAGGTTATCAGGCCTTCTATAGGTGTCTCTTGCTATCAGCTGTGGGCTATGTTGAGACGAGCTTGAGAATATTTTGATACTCCTGGGCACAGTGAAGTTTTACGGTCCTTTTTCAGGAAAACATTTTTTAAGCATTTCAGTACAAAACTTTGGACTGATTTAATAAGCATTCAGTACTTGTATCCAGGCCTCTCTGCATACATGCAACCTGAAGAAGCATGAGTTGAACCTTTGAGATGATATGGCTGTCTCACTATCTTGTCTTTTGCGCCATTACTGACTGCGCTTACTGATAGAAACATGCTTATTTTCTTCTGAAAAACTGTGATTCATCATGTGTTAAACTCATTTTTCTGCAAATGTTCTTCCAAGTTAAGTATTTCTTAAGATGAAGAAGAATTCAGCTTACTCAAGTGTTGCCTGTGTCCGCTACACCTGGTTTGGAGCATAGCAGACTTGCTTTTTACCTCGTTGACCTGAAGCCTCACAATGAGGCTCTGTTTCTGGGCCCAAGTGAAGTTGCATAAACACACTCTAAACTTCACTCACATGCATACATGGGCAACTACTACTGTGACATACTGTTGCTATGTTGTTGTTGGAGTTTGTTTTTGTTTTTGACTTCCATCAAAAATGGAGAAAATAATTTCCCATTCTTGTCGTTTCAGCTTTTGCCTCAAGCCAGCGGTTATTTTTATTACCCTCAACTGGAACTCGGTCAAAATATACAAATATGCTTTCTATATCTTCATTTTTTAAATCTGGAATTCCCCATTTCCCTGTCTTCCTCCTTTCAGCTTCAGTCATGAGCAAATCAGTTTATTAGGGCATGTGGTCGTAGCTGCAGGCTAATTGTGTGTTGTCATGCAGACTCACATGCTACACACACGTCGGAATATCCTGTTGATGATGTAGCAGCTAGTTAACTAGCTAGGTTTTTAAGCAATTACTTAAGCAGGAGCAGTCAGACATTGCTTAATGGAGTAAGGGAATATAATTCAATCCAGATGTGAATTAGATGATCTGGTTGGCTCAAGCAATAAAACAAAACTTTAAGCTTTCAAGCCTTTTTTGTTCTGTTCCTAAAACAATTCCAGGTCTTGCTTTTCAGTAGTTGTAAATATTATGTTTGGTAGCACAGTGTTGTTAATATCTGAATTTGAACTAGCTTACGAGTTTCATTTAGCCTGATGAAAGGCTGACAAAGTTCATTCAAGTGAGATTGATTGATTAAAATCAAAGCTAAATTGATTTTTCTCCTTTCACGTTCCAATCATTGATATGTTTTTATACACAGTCAGTTGTTCTTCTGTTTCTGATCATGAACAACAGGGTGGAAATATTCTAACAAATGTCATCCAAGTGTCATTTATCGCTGGTGGCTTTCTAGTTAGCCGCTCACTATAACAAACACTCACTCACTCTGAGACATATGTGTACACAGACATCCTGGGTATTCTTGTGCCTTCAAGGCCTTCATCTTGAGTAGTGTTCCCGTTTACACCCGGAACCACTGACCAATCGCATCATATAATCACAGCCTCGAGTGGGAAGTGAGCATTGGCTTACCAAAATAACACAGTGGCATACATTTCTGCAAGCACTTACTTAGTGTGTTAGTGCATGTGCCTGGTGAACTGGAGTACAAGTGAAGGGGAATTTGTGGCAGTTATGATGTAGAGTAGGTTCCCATATGTTAAAAGGGAGCTATTTTTAGGCGCTGGCAGAGTTTCTGTGTTAAAGGGAAGCTAGAAGCTGGGTTCTTGTTTTGCATCACTGAACTAGAGCATGTGGGTTGTGTCTGCAGGAGTCAGCTCTGTGATTGAAAAAGTAAAATAAAATCCAGCCTTAAAATTCAAAATTTGAAGTAAGTAGGCGATATTATATTGTTATTGTGATACAAGACTATATATGACCTGATATTTTGGATATTGTTATTTAGTGACATGACATAAGTATTGTCTTTTCCTGGTTGTAAAGGCTGCATTACAGTAGAGTGATGCAATTTTCTGAACTTACCAGACTGTTCTACTTGTTCTGGTATTTACCTTTAACTACTTTGTCATTATAAAGATATTACTGATGATTATTTATCAAAAATCTCATTGTGTGGAAAATATGTAGTCATCCCTACAATATTGTTGCATTATTGATATCAAAATATTTGATTAAGTAAGTAGCTGCACCTTTTTATAATACAAAATGTGGATAGCATATGAAAAAAGGGACAGTGATTTAAAAAAAAAAGGGACAACCACTTTTTATTGTAACATCCAAACACCAGGTTGTAGCAAGTAAACACATTTACTCAAGAGTTTGGTACTATGCGGCTATTTAGCAAATTAAACTGAATTGAAAACAGAAGATTAGAGTTGAAAGAACAATCAACAGAAATGATCAAACCTCTTTTGAATGACGCAACAGAGCAATAATTGCATTGGTTTAAATTACATAGAATGTCGCGTGTGTGTGTGTGTGTGTGTGATTGTGTAAACTTTTCCAGCCAGTGTAAAGCAGAGCCCTGGGGGGTGATTGGGTGGGAGGATGGAGGGGTCAGGCTTCCCCAGCCCACCTGCCCCTACCTTTGAGACGAGCAGCAGGATCAGCTCGTCCACTCGTTTAGCCTCAGGGCTCCGTTGTAAAAAGCACTCTAGCTGATAGATAACAGCGGAGAACAAAAGAAACGGGGCACTAATGGCTCGTTCTTTCCTCCTCCTCATGTAAGAGATGATCTGTCCATCTGGCTGACAGTAGACCCCGGCTGCTGCTCTTTTCAGTGGATTTTACTGCTGAGCCAAGAGCAACTGTTGAGTTTTAGTCGGGTTAGACCTAATTAATTAGTAGTTCAACAAGCACGTTGGCTTTATTTCACTTCTTCTTTTTTCCAATGAAATTCGCACATAACCAGACATTTTGTGATGATTGGTAGAACAACTTGTACAGAGTCATTCTTAGTTCTCTATTATTCATTCTTTTTAAAGTTGGAAGCTCTTTTGTTGTTCTGCAGGGCTTTCTTGGCATGAATTTAAATAAAAGGAAAAAGATGAATGAGTACATTTTGTTTGATCTGTTAGTATTAAACAAAAATGACTCGAGGAGTCAAGCAGATTTAAATTTCTTTTTATGTTGGTTGCTTGATCAGAGACACTGCTTTGCAAACATTTTGTGTTACCCTCATTGATAAAACCCTACTTTGGCTGCTTGTCGCTAGCTTGCTTCCATAGACAGGAACTAGTCTTCTAGCAGGTAAATATCAATGATCTGGAAAGAGACTGAGTCTGGATAAGATGGAGAAAAGAGTGTTTGAGGAAAACCTTTAGTCATCCATCCTATTAGCTACCGCCGGGATGTTGCTTTGCTTCTTGAACTGCAGTGCGCAAAGCCCTTTTGTGTTTGTATGGGTCTATTACAGTGCTGAACAGCAGGGAAAGCTTTTATTGCATTGATTCAGTTCATGGGGATGTACTGAGATCTGGTGTTAAGTGGTTTCTGCGTGTGTGTTGGATGTGAGAGAAAGAGGAAGTATACTCCTTCCTTTTGTTGGTGGTAATAACCTTTTCAAGTTCATAATCTCTGCAATTTTTCAGCAGGAGAGAAGTCCGCAGTGCCATACCCAGGAGAGGGGTGTGTGTGTGTATGTGTGTACATGTACTGTACTATGTGTGTCAGACTCGCAAGCATGGGGAGAATAAACCCATCTCCTCGTTTCTATGGTAACGCTCCCATGTCTGCAGAATGGGTGTGATTCAGGGCTTTCAGGGTTCAGGCAGCATTTGTACACACACACTCTCACATACACACACATAGCAGCGATACAATTAGTCCCCTGTTAAAGCTGTGCCGGTAGCGGAACTTGTGCTTGGGTGGACGGATGGGGAGGAGGTGTGTGTGTGTGTGTGTGTGTGTGCGTGTGCGCGTGTGTTGGGGAGGGCTATTTTAACAGACAGGGCTCCTGTGAGACAGAAACACAGCAGCCTTATAACCTCATAACCTGGCATTTTAACACAAACTTGCTCACATGCATACCTACTGTAAGAACACATGCACTAGCCAATGCCATGTATTGCATTTGCTTCTGTGTGTGTGTGTGTGTGTGTGTGTGTGTGTGTGTGTGTGTGTGTGTGTGTGTGTGTGTGTGTGTGTGTGTGTGTGTGTGTGTGTGTGTGTGTGTGTGTGTGTGTGTGTGTGTGTGTGTGTGAGCACCAGCTAACAGGCTACTTGCAGATCAGCAGAATATTATCTCTATTGTCAGCAGACGTCCATTCATTCCACGTTTAGCTTAAGACAATGGAGAAGGATGCAGAGCTCAGAATCATTTAGGTTTTATATGTCTGTCTCCATTATTATCTCTTTAAAAATAGTCGATGTATTTAATATATTTTACTTAGGTTTTTTAATTGAGAATGCCAAAGATTAACTTTCCAGAAGAAACGTCTCAACAGTTAAGGGCGGATGAGGCAAGCACATGCCCACTACCTGATCTCTCTGCACACTGTACGCATGCAGACAAAATATATTGAATGAGTAAATTCCATTGTGTTTGACCAGCTCCCCTTTTAACAGACACCTCATTCTATCAGTCTGTCTAAATGCCTCTGTGGGATGGAAGAGGAGCCAGTGTTGAGGAGCTGTGAATCCTGCTGGAATCAATAATACAGCAATATAGAGTCAGGATAGGGGGATGGGGATGGGGGGTGTTGAGAAGAGAAGGAAGAGGAGGAGGCAGCTCAATCATGCGTGCCTGGAGTGAGAAGTGATGGAATCAAAGCTACATCTCTACTCTCCTCTATTTCTTTTTGTCTCCATCAACCCCTCAATTTTTCTCCATCACTCACTCCCTCTCTATGTGAATCATTGTCTTGAAATGACTATTTCTCGCTCCCCATGTGTGCACTTGGTATGATTAGATAGTGAACATTGGAGAGTGACATGGTGGCTGAACCAAGGACATTTCTGCTGTCACAGCTAGAGAGAGCTTTCCATTTGAAAGCTGTGTGAGTGTATGTGTGTGCATGTGCATGCCTCTCAGTGTTTGTAGCACATTGCCATGACATGATCAGTGTGGTGGCTGGCCTCCCTCCTGCAGTGTCCATCATGTTTTATAGATGAGAGCTAAGCCTTCGCTAGCTAATCCATGAGGCATGTTAGTCTACTGTAGTTTTATTAGCCTGCAGCAAATCCTCAAAGCATGTTACTACCCGCATCTTTCAAAAATACAGTACATTTTACATACAGTATTTGACCAGCAACCTACTTGCAATGCTGTATTAACAGTACATCCATTTGCAATCCAAGATGATACAAAAATATTAGTTGGACTTGCATGCCTTGGTTTGCAGCCCTTACTTTAGATTGGTCCTATTTTGTGACCTCTTTCCTTTGATCTCCAGCTCCTTAAACAGGAACTTTACCAATTTTCAACCAGCTTTTTATCACTACAATGTTGGCAGTATGTGCAACTGGACAATGCTTCTCTCCATTTTGCCTGCACCCAGAGCCCCCCACTATTTTGTCTGCCAAATGACGCAGAACATGTCATCTGGCAGATTTTAGGACTGTTGTATCAACTACAGATTGTCCTTTCGCATTTTTGTATGTCTGCATCCATGGAAACAAAGAGTATAGTTGGATCAAGAGAGTAAGTCGCCTCCTTCTCTCTCTCTCTCTCTGATCGAATGTTGGTGTGCCACTTAATTCAAGTTAAACTGTCAAAACTAGGCAGTGCTGATAAATTATTAAACAAGATTCTGATACTGTACTGCCTATTTCACATCCTGAATGTTTTCAGAAACATAGTTTTAGTGTACTGTTCTGAGCTGAAAAACTCAGATCAAACTATAAATCAAGGCAGTGCTGATCAAATATGTACCACTTTCCTGTTCGTTGACTATTTCTTGCCTAAAATGCTTCAGAAGCATATTTTAGTTTACAGTTTAGCTGTAATAAGACTGCCCTACTTGCGTTACATCACCTATCATTGGCAGTATTTATTGGTATGGTGCATTATGTTTTTTTTTTTACCTACCTCAAATATGAATACCACAGCTCCTTTTCTCCGTTTTCTTTGGTCATGTAGAGCCAATTTAAACACCCCCCCAAAAAAACAAACACATTTGCCTCTTTCTGCTGCATGGACAGCCCAGGTTAATGCAGGGGCCATGTTTACAGTGGACAAAACCCTATACTTTGTAACTAGTGATTTGAGTTTTGTCTCCATGTGGCATAAAATATAGACCCTGTGCTGCACACCACTATGTGCACATTTGATGGGAAAGATAAAGCAGTGCCATGTTCTGCATGTTCAAGACTCAGTGGTGCACTCTGAACATCTATCAAGCATCTAATCTGCATTTGTCCTGTAGTGCTACAATGTGTCTGATACAGAATACAGATTAAAAATGAGAGAAAAAGAATCAGACGCTCACTGTGTCCTGGGATTTTTCAGAAAGCTCCAAGCTGACACCCGGGCACATCAGACGAACACAGTAACGAGCAGTTCAATGGACCCTTGAGAAGGGAAGGAAAGGGAGGAAAAGTGGTGCTGAATAGGCATAGTGTTATACTAAGCTCATGACTATGCACAATACAGATCATTTCTTTACACTCTTCAGCTTTAAAGAGGCGGGGATCAGTCATTCATTTTGGGTTGGAATAGGAGTGCCAAAAGTACAAAAGTATCTGATACCTGCACTGGAGCTAAACCTTTACTGTAATTCTGCCCTGTATTTCTGTTCAGAAAAAGATAAATACTGTAATTCCTAGCAGTGTAAACCTATAATGATCAATTGAGTTCTTTTAACATTGTGTTTGGGTGGAATGAAAAGAGAAAAAGACTGACTGACTGACTGACGAAAAGCACAGCCTCATGTTGTGCTTGCACAGCAAACACATGCAGAAGACAGAAGACAGGTGTTGAAGAAGACAGGTGTGAGTGTGTGTCGATGGTCAGAAGAGGGACAGGTGGTTGTACAGAAGGGGAGAAAAGTGTGTGTTTGTGTGTTGGAGTTCTCTCTGTGGTGACTCATCAGTTTCTGCAAAGCTAAAAGCTCAATTAGCAATTTGCACAAGCCTGAAATATATTTACAGACAACTCTCCCCTGCTAGTGTTTTGTCATGTCATGACATGTGTATGTTATTAAATTTAGTCTGTGCGTCGTCTATGTATAACAAATATGACAATAAAAGCTTTTCCTTAACCAGGTCATGGTAATTTGTTGCCGTATCCAGTAAAAGCATTATCAAAGAAATCTTTTTCTCTCTGAAATGGATTAAAGACACATCTCATCCTAAAACTTCAGTAATTGTGACTTCAGGCTGCATAGTTTTCTTTGATGTTGCCCAAAGCGGCTGTCATGAGATCTGCATGGTGGACTGGCTGTCACACCAAATGCCTCTCTGTGAGACACCAACTGTGGCTGTCTGTGCAACACTGATTATTCTGTCTGACGCATGTTGAGTCAATCTGTCTCAGTCTTCAGACAATTATGGCTGTTGGTCATTTATGACTGGAACTGCCTGGTATTAGTCATCATTGGTATCAGGGTCACCATATAATGTTTTCATACAGTATATTGAGCATAATATATCATCAGTGTTCTTTTTTTCCATTACCATACTTGCTGTTGTTTGTTGTTTTACATTGCTTTGCTGGTTGAACAAATACTTTGATTTAAACAGCAATGTAATCCACTCTGAGCACAAGATCTTAATTGCATATCTGAAATGAGATAGTCTCATTAATTTTCTGTTGACAGGTTTAGCTGGCTATTTTGCAAAGGATACCATCATAACACACCATCACCTCTTTCCCTGCATGCCCTATACCAGTTCAAACAGAGGGATAGACAGAGCAGTCGGGGTCAGTGCTCTTATCAGCATGCTCCTGACCCAATGATTGTGACTGACCGTCAATATGACCCAAACTTTGACCTTCACCTCAGGTCATAGAAGCTGCTCAGTGTGTTTGGAGGTTAATCCATGGGTCTGTTCAACATGATTTTGGTCTCCTCTTCACATTTAGTCAGCACCTACAAAGTGTATATGTGAAAAAATACACTAAAATAATTAAATTGGTCTCATAGTGAGTGTCATAAGAGCCAGTGTTTGAAAAAAAGGTTCTTTTCCACACATTTCTGAATTTCATTAATTTCACCTCATGAGTGACCTGCAAAACTGGATCCACTTTCATCAACACAGGGATGACAAAATAATAAAAAATACTGTACAATGTTGCTGGGCAATATGGCCTTAAAATAATATTGTCCTATATCTCAATACACAATATATCTAGATATTTTAAAATATCCTCAGAAAGCTCTTCATAAATGCGAGGACTGGGTGACAAAATCAAACATCACGATACTTTTGACCAAATGCCTCGATATTGATTTTGAGACATTATTGGAGGGATGACACATTATTTTTGATAAATCATCGTCAGTAATGAGGATATTATGACTAAGTAAGTAAAGGCAAGTATTAGTTCAAGTAGTCAAACAGTCAGGTAAGTTAGAAAATGACATCACTTTACTGTAATGCAGTTTTTAAAACCAGGAAAAAACAACACTTATGCCATATCACGACATAACGATATCCAGAATCTGAGATGATATTCTCATATCACTGTAACCATATAATATTCATATATTGCCCAGCCCTACGTCTATCTCATTTAGATTATGTGCTACTATCTGCTTGAAACCAGATGTAACTGACACATAAAAAATCCAGCAACCCATTCTCCATATCTTCCTCTGTAAACTAATGTTTTTTCTGCCTCTGCATCAGATCAAACAGCCAACAAAAGCTTTATACAGCCACAGGTGTCAGTTGCCTCTGCTGCAGGCTCTGATAAGGACGATATAGCTGAAGTTGTTTGCAACTGTACTGAATAAATTTCCCTTGATGTCGCGGAACAATGACGCATGTCGGTTCTTCAAACAACAAGCACGTTGTGTTCAAACACAAGTATATTGGAGAATAGAGGAGCTGAATCATGATGTTGAAGAAAACCTTGGATGAAAGAAAACAAATTGGACGGTTTGTTCAAACTAGCAGTTAAAAATCAGAGGCTTGGAAAACATTTTCAAATGTTTGCATGGATGTGTATGCATGAATATGGTAGTATTGACCATACGCTAGTAATTATCAGCTTTGGTTCTGTTGGAGATAGAGGCTTATTCATTCAAAGTTAGTTGCTAAATCTCAGAGAAAGACAACAGCTCTGCATCTTTTTACAGATTAGTGAGACGGATCATATGTTGCTTGTAGATAAGTCTATGTAAGGACTCTCCTAGAAAGTGAAGTGTCCCCCTTTTGCCTTGACATTAATGGCTATAGTTTTGAAGTCCAAAGCTCCCGGTCACCTTAGCTTGTCTATTATTTTGAGAATTCTTGAAAGCAGATGTGCCTCTATTTTTAACCCATCAAAACCAGCAATTGATGTCAGATTTCCTGCCCCCCTCCCCTTTACCTCCATGATGAGGTAATGCAATATGTATAGGGCAGATGGTTACGGTGGGGAGTGGGGGGCTTCTCTAAAACCCATAAGCCTCTGTGTCATGACATCAGCAGAAACCTGCATAGATAAGTTGAACCATTGGGTCAGATGAGTTCAACCTGTTCTTTTTCTGTAGGTAGTGATGAAATATTCAAGTTAGCTGACCTTCATGTCCTTCCTGCTTAAAGAAACCAGCCTTCTTTTCCAATACAACTGTGGTTAAGACTGAGGTTTATACTGCTCTAAAGGTTAGGACTATGAAAATATTTTGGCAGGCGGTGCATGAGTCATAGCCTCCATGTATGATTTATAATGCATCACCATAGGGATTGGATATCTTGGTTGTTTTTAAGTGAACAGACTTGGCATCCTGCTAGTCAGGGCAATGATTAGACTATATAATGATGTAAAAAACATGAATGTATGTATGTAATTTGTTGTTGCTCGTAGCTTGTTTGTGTACTATTTCACTGATCATAATTTCATAATTTGACTTGAACCAAAACATCACAACACCAATTAAACTCTGCCCATCCTTTACCTGCCGTGTGTCTGTATATGTGTGTGTACAGATGTGGATATTGGTGCATGTGTCTGTTCAAGTGTTGTAAACTGCAGCTCATGGTTTCATTTTGGTTTTGATGATTGACATGTGAATGGAGGAGGCCCTGCGGAACAAAACCCACACTTGCAATTTAACTCAAATAAATACCACTGTCACTTGCATCATCTCTGGCAGACACACACGAAGGTCTACACCTTCACACTGTCACACTGTTAAATGTATACTTCAGGCCCACCACTAATACTGTTTTTGATTAGAGAAATCATTACTATCTAATAGCCTAACCCTAACCCTAACCCGGAAGAGACTGTTGTTGTTGTTAGTGCAACGTCATAGGATAGGTTTGGTCTATCCCTTCAGTGTTTGAATCCCTCTTTGACATATTGACCAAGCATACTGCTATTGACAACATGCAACACTGAAGAACTCCTTGGAACAATTAAACCAAGTTATTTTTGCTTTATTAGAGTCATAAATCTCTTCATTGTTATATCCATAATTCTTATGAAATGTGGTTTTGTTTCTTTGCGTAACAGGAGACTCTGCAGCAGCTGGTGATGATGCCTTTGCCAAACGTGCTGGTGCTGGGCCGGAATCCTCTGTCTGGTAAGTTTCAACATACTTAATGATAATTATACAGACTATTACTTTGACCAATACTGTGAATTTAAGTGCTCTTGGCCACTAAACATAAGCAAAACAAATTATGATTCATTCCTGCTCTAAGATGTTGACTCACAGGGGCATCAAGCATGCATACAGTTCACAAGCAGGACACGAGCAATATTGCTGTTCTTTTGTCACTTAATTAGAATGCAGCAATAGGCCCGTATTAATTATCTGTTGCTTTGATGTTTCCAGGGACTTTCTGTCTGACTGTAGATTTCATTTTCCAGCCACTTCTTTGTTTAATGTCACTGCTATCCAGTCATAAATAAAACACTATTGACAGTGCTTAATAGCTACACTATGTTCTTTTAAAAACAGTTAAAAGTAAACTATAATGTAAAACATCTCTGCCATGGCCTAATGAAGGCCTAGTCTGTACACTTCTTTTACCTAGGGTGTTAAATTAATTGAACCATTTTGCAGCAAAGCTTTGACCTTCTGAACCAAGCCATGCTATCTGATATGTCTGAGCAGCCCTCACTAAGCAACAGTAGTGCAGTGTGAAGTGTTTGATGTCATGAAAACATTTTTGAGCAGCTTGACCTCTGCAGCCCCAAGTGCTACTTGATATTCCAATGTGACCTTGATGAAGCCACAGAGGAGAGAAGATAACTAATAGTGGGCCATGATTTGAGATCATGGTGTGCTGGCTGTGGAAATTAAAGGTCTCTTTTCTTGCCTCCCAGCCCATGCACATTAATTATTGGCACAAAAGCCAAACTGCAAAATTTTTGCTAAAACTACTACAAGGTCATTTGATTGTTTTTTGTTTTTTTTTAATTCTGGAAAAGAGGGTCCCCACAAAGATTCAAAGCCTTTGTGTGCATGTAATCATCACCTCTTTAAAGTGAATTGTTTCCAGGCTCAGCTGAGCCGGCAGAGTTAGTTGAAGGATATCTTTTACCTATTTAAGCAGATGAAATGGCTTCATAATCCCTGTCCTCCCTCAGCTGCTTTTATCGCACTTTAACCGCAGCCATTGCTGTTATTTTGGGGTTTTCATCACTTTCCAATGGTCACGGGTACCTCTTTAATTTTCATACGCCCCCACAGGCATGAAGGGTAAATAAACCAACAAAAAGGCTGCAGTGAGTACACACACATTAGTGTGCCATTGTGTTTTCTGTTTCATGCCAGAATGACTTGGTTGTTAATTTACCTTTTAGGGATACAAAACATCTTCTTCTGCCTGCCAAAGTAACAGTAAAACAGTAAAAAAACCAACTTTTTATCCTTTAAGACCAAAGCCAAAAACCTACATTCTTCGATAGTTTTTAGTTTATTGCAGTATTAAAGTTTTTTTAATTGTTTATTCTACATATTTGTTTAACTACTCGTAATAAAGACCATCTGCAGCATATGTCATAACCCAGCTTTTTTTTTGCACGTTATTAATTCCTTTCAGTGCTGCTTCCAATAATAACCTTGTCTTGTCACTGTGTTGTGAAGCCAAGAGGGATCCTTTCATGAACAGAACTCCCAAAATAATGTCTACTGTTTGAATATGTCACATCTAATTTCACAGCAGTGCATTTCTAAAGATCTACTGTATGTACAGTGGCTGAACATCATCTGGCTCTACAGCTTTACACAATGGCCTTACAGATGGCCGAAGTGAATATTAAGTGAATACTAAAGTCAATCCATCGCAGACAAGAGTGGAGGGCAGCTTAGGGCTAGTGGACCAGAGGCAGGCAGAAAGCATTAGACTGCATTCCTCAGGGTTTCTTTTGGCCTTTACCCTCTAGCTTGTCAGATAATCATTCAGTCAGTCAGGCCAGCGGTGGCTGTGGAGTCTGGCTCTGTGGCTCAGTGGCTGCCAGCTGAAAGTCATTGGCCATGTGGCTTTTATTATGCTCTCATTAGGGGGCAGGGGACGACTCTGCATGTGTGTGAGTGCATGCACATGTGTGTGTTTAGTTGGTGGATGGGGGAGGGGTGTCTTCAAAACAGTGAACAGTGGGAATGGACTATAGTACCCCCTGCACCAGTCTGCCTTGTGTATACACGCACAGTGAGATTTTCAGACACACACACTCCCTTGTGCATGCAAGTAGTGTTTAGTGAGTATGCACATATCAAAACACACAGTGCCTCTTTTGTTTAGTCTGTCTTAAAGCCTGTGAATTTTCAGGAGTGATCTGGTCTGATCTTCTCAAAACTCAAGTCTCTTTCTTAAAAATGTTTGGGGAGAGGAGGGGGGGTAGTGTAGTCACCGCTGGTTCCCACTGTCACTCTGTCATCTCATCCAGTGTTGGTGTTTACACCATTAGGACAGGAACTTTGGACCAGAATGGGCCAGAGCTCGCTAGTTAGCATGCTTACTCTGTAGACATCTCTGAAATATATGTCAACATAGACGTCAACATCTGTTTTCACTGTGTTTTGGTGTCTCCATAAGAAAGAATAGAATTGACAGATTTGTTTTTGTGCATGACTGAGAGGTATGAGAATGAAACAACGAAGATAAACAGGAGAAAATGCAATATTTACCAATGTGTTTTTTGATCATTTTTCTTTTGTATGATCAGCTTTATCCAGTTTAGTGGTTCTTGATTGAAGGCAGACTGGGTTGTGTGCCTTCTTGCTGTCCTCAGCCCCAGGCTGTCTGTCTTCAAAGTCACTTGACACATTATCTTGCCTTATAAAGTACAAATGCCCAGCCAACTCTGTCCTCTGCTCCAGTAAGATGTGTTGAATACACTCTGGCATGCCGTCAAAACAATATCAGATTGCTTGTACAAGTTTTACCACTGACATGCAAGTCATAGGGTTCTGATGATTGTATTCATCATGGCAGAGGGGAGTGTTGTAGCGATTGGTTGCGCATGCACGCAAACACACATTTATTTTTCTTCTTATTCACTCACATCCTCACACACAGATTAACAATGGCATTGCAGGAAGAGAGTTAGTCAGTGTCCGTCTGACCCCTTGTTTCCTGCTAAGAGGATAAAGCAGGGAGGGAGGAAAGGAGGTGGAAAAGGAAGCCTAGATGAGTGGATGCAGACACTCTGCAGGCGCAGATGATATGTAACAATGTCAAGGGAAGGAAGGAAGGATGGGCGGATGCGTGTTGCATGGAATAAATGGAAGAGTGAAGTGAGTGTGAAGGGAGGGAGACAGGGATGGAGAAAAGATGAGGCTAGCAGAGAGACGGGTAGTGCCTCCTTGAAGCCTCCTTGCTGCTGCTGCTGCTGCTGCTGGAGGGAGATTTCTATTTTCTATTTTCATCCTCGCCTCTTCGCCTCCCTCTTGCTCTCTCTTGGTTTCCCTATTTCTATATCCCTCCCCTGTGTTTGTGTTGCTTGTGCTCTGTGGTGCTTTCCCTCTTTTGTCTTTTTTCCTTTCATCTCCCTCTCTTACCGTTTCTCCCTCTTGTTCTCCCTCTCTAGCAGTATAAATTATTTATCCTATGTGGTCCCTTATCTTCCCCACGTTGCTCCAGTAGATTTGCTAAGCAAAATCCCTTCCCTGACTAGAATAGGTTCCTGTGGCTCTAATAGAGTACCAGTAATCCCTGCAGCAGTGAGAATTAAGTTTTATCTACCGTCATCCCTTTAGGCTGAAATTTGCTCATTTTCTCTTTATATGCCTAATATTTCTCCTCATACCTATACTGACTTACACAAAGCACTGACTTCCTCTTGATTGATAGAACACCATCATAGCAGATAACTGTCCATAAAAAGTCCTTGGTTAACTAAATAATGTCTAGAAATAATTACTTTGTACTAAAAAGTATTATAAATAATGGAAATTAGGTTTTTCATGCAAGAAAATAAAGTCTTCATTTGAGCTTTTCCAATATTATCTTGGTTAATACCAGGGCTGTAACAAAAAAATATTGCCATTATTGATTTATCCAACATTATTTTCATGATAAGTTGATGTCTCAACGTTGGTGAGCCAGTAAGCATGCAGCATACTTGTTGTGCCAGAGCTAATAGTGCTGGTGATTGGCTGTCTTGAGGCATGTAGGAAACACTAGGCCCAGAGATGGGGCTCACTATGTGTTTGTGCTGTGTAATATTTTGTTAAAATGGATTTATAAAATTGGCATTAAAAAAAAGGACAGCTTCATATTGCTTCTTTTGTCCAACCAACAGTCCAAAAACCAAAGTCTCTTCATTTGCTATCATAAATGACAAAGAAAAGCAGCAAATCCTCATAATTAAGCTGGAACTGAAACCAGCAAATGTTTGCCATTTTTGCTTGAAAAATGACTAAAACAATTAAGTGGCTATCAAAGCTGGCAATTCCTTTTCTTTTGATCCACTATTCGAATAATCGACTTCACTTGTTGGAGCTCATTAACAACCATAAAAAAAAGTAGTGGAACACAAAAGTGTTTATATTTTATGTGTTATGTGTTTTATGTTTCATGCGCTCAACCATCTGAGAAGCACTTCTACTGACTCCATTACCTGTCCAGACTTTTCCTTTGGCTGTGGTGTTGGACCCAACAACTGGAAAGTTTCCATGAGACCTAGAAAAACAAAATTCACCATCTTTCCTTGGCTGCAGTACAGAACAAATGCAATTACAGCTGAATTTCCATATCATGACAGGAACATCAAAACATTAGCTAGTTTTAATGGGTAAATCAACAGTGAAATCACATTATAGAGGAAAACTATAATTTCAGACTTCAGAGCTTCAGTTTTCCACCAGGGTTAGAGCAAAATAACCTGCTGTGACATCACTGATTGGGCCATGGCCAGAAGCACAACATGAGTTTCTGTCTATGGAGAGAGCAGCGTAAGAGCAGGCTTATATTCATTATTAGTGTTGACCAATTACTGATGTGGATTGGGTCTATGAGGTATTAATTATCATGAGTATTATATTGCTCTCCCACTGAGAAGATGATTTAACCTGACACATCATGACCTCATGGAGGTCTCTTTTGCTCAATAATGCATTGACTTGTGTGTCTGTATTGATTCAAGAGGAATGAGAGACGGGAGATTGATTTGATTGTGTGGAGGATTCTGTAATATTGATGGAAAGATCCCAACACGCTCTGTTTTGGCAGACTGAGTCTTCCCAAAGGAACTGCTTTGTCTGTTTGTTGCTCTCTAAATTCTCTAAATCTCTAAATTGCTTCACACAGACAGTCAGTCTCTTTCTCCAGCATAATCATTTTTGGGGAAGTTTTCTGAGGTTAATTTGCATGAAGTGGTTTTATTCATCAAATCTGATTTTCATTTAAAACATTTGGGATAGTCCCACAAATGGTCAAGTCATAGATCATAATTGTCTATCTGTGTGCCTGCTATTTAGATGTTCCCGCTGTGATGATTGGCCCATTAAACTGAGCAGCAAACAGACCACCCTAAACATGCTCTCACTAATCTGGATTTATTATTATTAGAGCCGGACAGCGTTAGCACTCACTACCCTCTGGGCCACATGATGAGCTGGCTTATCACACAAACACACACACACCCTGCTCCAAATAGGGCAAACACTCAGTCCTAACACAGACATAGACACACAGATGCTCACAACTTGCTTATACCATACTACTTAGTCAGTGTAACACACACGCATAAACCACCTGGTTTGTTGTTCCCAAATCCCACAGATGAGCTCAGGCCTGTTGAGCATGCTAACAGCTGCTTGTGGGTTTCAGCAGTTTCTGACAATATGTCCTGACATGTGGAAGAGCACTGGAAGTTCATCCTGCCAGCTCACAGCACTGTGGAAAACATTGTGGCACTGTTACTAGAGGAAGGGGTTTTATTAGAGAGGAAACTGTAACAACGTAAGAATTTAGTTAATTGGAAGTAAATGTGGGATAGATGGAATATTTTTTCCTGCCTTAAAGAAAGGCAAATGTGGCACCTACTAAATCCACTACTATGCGGAACCTACTAAATCTTGATTTGTTTTTTTTATAGGAAAATAAATGTAAGCATGTGCCAGAGTGGGCAGATGAGTAAGACCCCATCCGGTAATGAAACACCTGCTATGACATCGATTAATTTTAGAGCTGTAATGTTTCGTCAAAAAGCAAAGAATGGCTTTATAGTTATAAACATGATTATCAGTAACCACCCTACATGAATCACCATATCTCTCATCAGCGGTGAAGCGCTCGAGGCCATCGTTTCCACCGCCGTCAGTTAAAAATCTATCAATACAATATATCTATCAACCTCCAAGTGTTTTTAACTCCACCTTAAACCACAACTGCGGGTTTAACTGAATGTCAGACAAGACAAAACGGAAACAAGACAAGAGAATTAGAATAGTTGCAAATTGTTTGTTTGATTGTGACATTTTGTTTGGTTTCTTAAGCAGACATACTTTAAGTGGTTTGGCTGTAGTACTAATACTCTATCTTTGTGGGGTTTTTTGTTTGTTTTTTCTTTAGAGCAAGGTCTGGATGAGATGAAAAAACTGTTGCTGCTGCTACTAGGCTGTGCTGTCCAGGTAAGGGCACAGTTTCATCCACTTGATGTTTCCTGTTTTGTGCAGGTCCTCAAATTAGCTAGGTACTGAAATGTTCATTGCTTTTATTGGTCATCTTGTAGCAATTTCATTCCCAAACCAGAACTCTTGTTTTCCATTTGGGTCCAGCCTTCCTGATTACAGCTTTTTGCTTCCTTTGATAAAATGAATCAACTCCAACTCTCTCATACAGCTAATGCTGTGTCATGAATGCCATAGCAGACCTTTCCTGTCTTGCAACAAAGCCCCATTCAGTTATTACTCATTGCATTTCCAACAAGAGCGCTGACCTTTCACAGGCTCTATTGTTTTAGCATAAAGTAACTGTAGTTGCATACTACTTCTCTACTTTGAATTAGCAAAGCAGTACTTGGTGCTGAGTAAGAATTTTCTCACAGTGAAAAAGAGCCTTTATCTTTAGTACACAGTCTTGTTTTAATCTCATCTTCAGCCTGCAGGAGAGGAAAATGATCTATGTCTGATCCAGACGATAAACTTCTGTTTGAAGACTGAACTACTTTCCTAAATACTGCTTCCTGAAAACCTGTATATCAATTCAGCTTCTGCCTTGTGTCTGAAGTGTTGGTCTGCTAACCTCCAGTTGACCCCACCCAACTACCTCTTTGACATCTCAAAAATCTCTTCTCTTTCCTTCCACCCCCATCTGTTTACAGTGTGAGAAGAAGGAAGAGTACATTGAGCGTATCCAGACTCTGGATTTTGACACCAAAGCTGCCATAGCATCCCACATCCAAGAGGTAAATCTCCTCCATAGTCAACAAAACTAGAGAGAATCAAGATATTTAACGTCTTACACCTCCTTGAATTCATTTTTGAACAACAGTCTTTTTCCTCTACATCACAGGGCAAAATCTTGTTACTGATGATGTAATTAATGTGATTTTAGGTGACTCATAATCAGGAGAACGTAGTGGACCTGCAGTGGTTGGAAAGTGGGGAAATGCCTCCTGAAGACCTGGATGGCCTCTCCAGAAACCTGGCTTTCCACCTCAAACAATTGGTGGATGAGAGGGACACACAGCTGGAGGTAATATGAAGTTTCTGTTTGTGTTAATATAGATTACCTTCCTAGGGCAGCAAAAGCCAAGCAACATTAAGCATGTACAGTAAACAGGGCAGAGCAAAGCTCTAGGGACCAAATTTTGCTAATGAAACTGACGGGCTGTTTCTAGTAAGGCTATGTGGAAACTTTTCCCTTCTTTGCTGTTACCACAAAAGAGCAGCTTCAGGAAGGAAGCGTTGAAACTGTTAACTGTGTCATGGATGGAGGGTGTGCGTGTGCGTGCGCGCGCGTGTTTTACTTTGAGTATACGCGTCATTAAATGAGTTTCCAACCCATAGGGTGCAGATACCCACAACTGATATAGTTGATCTTTTGTGTGTGTGTATGTGTGTGTGTGTCTGTGTCAGGGGTTCTAATAGCCTCCAGATTATCACTGTGTAGTCCAGCCGCTCTCAATTAAAATCCCATTTCCTGTCACGGGCACTAGATCAAAATAGGCTGTGTGTGGGACTGTGGATGTACTTTTTGCCCTCATGCCTGTGTTCTAGTTTTGGGTAGTGGGGAATCTGGGTGAATCCATGGATCTACTCCCTCCCTCTTTGCTTTAGACCATGCTAGTCCAATTGCTGAATACTACTAT